>NW_026652283.1:142450-178058 GCF_009828535.3 Hylobates moloch
GCGCCCGCCACCACGCCCGGCTAATTTTTTGTATTTTTAGTAGAGACGGGGTTTCACCGTGGTCTCGATCTCCTGACCTCGTGATCCGCCCGCCTCGGCCTCCCAAAGTGCTGGGATTACAAGCGTGAGCCACCGCGCCTGGCCTAAAATCTGGTTTTCTTTCCTGCTTGGGTGAAGCAGACATTGCCCAGTAGTAGACGGAGTCTCCTGGGGTGATGTCAGCTGGTCTTCTGCCTTCAAGCAGGATGATACCATGCCGAGGGCATGGGCCCCATCAGCACTTTGGAGGCATCTCAAGCGACGGATCTCACACTTCCCTGTGTTGCCAACAGCGTCTCGTGCTGAAAAGGATGCTCTTGGGCCTGAGGTTTTCCTAGAAGTATAAATAGGCCAGATGGGAAAGAAACGTGAAATCTGGCCGGGTGCGGTGGCTCACGCCCGTAATCCCAGCACTTTGGGAGGCCGAGGTGGGCGGATCACCGAGGTGCCAGGAGTTCAAGACCAGCCTGGCCAACATGGCAAAACCCTGTCTCTACTAAAAAAAATACAAAAATTAGCCAGGCACAGTAGCACACACCTGTAATCCCAGCTACTCGGGAGGCTAAGGCAGGAGAATCGCTTGAACCCGGGAGGCGGAGGTTATGGTGAGCCGAGATCGTGCCACTGCACTCCAGCCTGGGTGACAGAGTAGGACTTCATCTCAAAAAAAAAAAGAAATGTGAAATCTGTCAGTTTCTCATGGTGCTTGAGTAGGGTTGACAGACAGAAATTGAGAGAAAAGGGGAGAAAATTGAGAGTTTAGTAATCAGTTCCCCTTCCTCTCTACATTTCCCCTTGGGGAAGGGCCTTCCTGCCTGAGCCAAAGCCAAGTCCCTATTCCAGGCCTCAGGGAATGTGTCAAAGTTCAGCAGGGAGAATGAGCCAAGCTACATTATTTCCACAGAAGCAGGAACAGAATGCCTCAGAGGCAAGTATATGTGTCTCTTATGGGTGCATGAGGTCATAACTAGTAAAGATTGAGTGGGGAGTGTCCAGTCTGTACTGTGGGCAGAATTCTCAGATGGCCCCCAAGTCCCCTTCACACTAGTGTACACATCCTATAAAATCCCCTTCCCTTGAGTATGGGCAGGATAAGTGAATGTGGTGGGACATCACTCCGATGATTAGATTACCGACTGGTTGATTTTGAGTTAATAAAAAGAAACATCATCCAGGGTGGGTCTGAGCTAATCAGGTCAGCCCTATAAATGAAGCTGAAGCCCCAGACAGACACTGTGCTGTTAGCCTTGAAGGACCGAGCTATCAGGTTATGAAGAGGACCACATGGCGGGGGCAGCAGGCAACCTCTAGTGACTGAGGGCCTAAGTCCTGTGATTACAAGGAACTGAATTGTGCCAATGAGTGAGCTCAAAGGAGGACCCCACACCTTAGATGATTTGCAGCCCTGACTGATATCTTGGTTTCAGCCTGGTGAGCTCCTGAGCAGATAACCCAGATGAGCTGTGCCCAGGCTAGATTCACAGAGCTGCATGAGAAATAAACAGGTGCTGCTTTAAGTGGCTGGATCTGTGGTCATGTGTTACACAGCAATAGGTGAGGAATACACTTGGTGTGGTTTAGGGAGCCTCGAAGACCCTCCAATGGGGGACTGTGGTAGCACTGGGAGCTTCCTGCTGCTCGGGGCCTTGTCCCTTATGAAATGCAGGTAACTTTGGGAGAAGCCAAGTAGGAAGGCTTGGTCACCATTTACACGTTAATCTGCATAAGTTCCAACTACCTCCGAGGGTAGAGCTGGATGTTGGGGGAGACAGAATGATGTCCCCAGGTTTGGGAATGCGGAAGGGCACTGAACGGCCAGGCTGGAAGCACTGAAGGCAAGCACTGAGGGTGTCCCATTTTACCTGGGATTGTCCTTGGGGATTGGGGTTGTATCCACAAGGTCTCCTGAGCTAAAAGGGTACCTCTGCTAGCCTGGAATGGGGCACCCATCACACCCTGCAGGGAGGGAGCAGAGGGCACGGCTGTGAATGGGACATAATTTCAGAGACCGGGAACACTCTCACTTCACAAACTTCTCTGAGGGCTGATCACCATTTCAGCCCATCACCTTCACACAGGCCTTGTCCCTTATTTAAAGGCAGAAGCCTCGGGGGCATGGCTCAGTCATACCTTCCCAGTCCTTTCCTGAGAAGTTTCAATAGGGAGGAAAAGTGAGAGCGTAGCAACCTGAGAGGAGAAAACCCACGGACAGGAGGACAGAGCTGAGAGGAGGCACACTGGCCCCCTGAGAGAAGTTTTCCTGGGATGAGGTCTGCCCAGGTGAGGTGCCATGTTCCCGAGCCCACCCCACCCAGCCCTGCTGGGCAGCTCCCACCGTAAGAACAGAGGTGACTCACATTGGAGAACTCTTGGTAATGGTGGCCTAGAGGGACCCCCATTCTTGAGACACCCACTCCACTTTTTAGCAAATCCACATTCACTGAGCAGCTAACTATGTACCGGGAACACACAGATGGTCCAACCCCAATCCCAACCCTTCTGATGTTCCCAGGGAAAGGAACCCAACACAGAGACAAGGTTGCTGGGGAGGAGCGGGGAGACACGAGGAGCTGTGAGGGTTTTTTTAGCATTTCTGTTTTTCACTGTTTATTATTTTAAAGTGTGCATAGAAGTAGAAACAACAGTGTTATAAACTGCCCCGTAGCTATCATCCAGCCGTAACTATTTTATTAATATTTATTAATATTAATACTGTGTCCTCGAACTCTTCCACATTTTTTGACAGAATATTTTAACACAAATTCAAGATATGCATTTTACTCATAAGTACTATTGTATGCATCTGACACGAACTTAAAAAAAAAAAAGAAAAAAAACAAAAAACAAGGTCTCACTGTTTTGCCCAGGCTGGAGTGCTGTGGTACAATCATAGCTCACTGTAACCTCCAACTCCTTGGGCTCAAGCAATCCTCCCACCTCAGCCTTCCCAGTAGCTGAGGACCACAGGCGCGCGCGCACCAGAACACCCAGTTACTTTTTTTTTTTTAGAGACAGACAAGGTCTAACTATATTGCCCAGCCTGGTCTCAAACTCCTGAGCTCAAGCAATCTTCTCTCCTTGGCCTCCCAACATGCTAGGACTGCAGGCCTGAGCTAATGCGCCGGGCCATGAACGTTTTGTAATACCCGCCACAGCATCAAAATCTGACCACCATATGCAGCACCTCCCTCCCGGCCCTTGGGACATCACCAGTCCCCAGAACGGACCCCTCCGTCCTACACCTCTAAGAGTCTTGCCATGTGGCCGTGACGTTCTAGGCGGTTCAGACTTGAGCTGCCCAGGAGCCCCCCCGCCACTGTGCATTCCTGGCCCCCACCCGAGTTTGGCCGGGTGACTCCACCACTCCTCAGAAGGGCTGACCGCCCTTCCCCTCTGAGCCCTTCCTCCTCTCCGTCCTTGTCCTTGCAGATTGAAATGCTAGAACATAAGTACGGGGGTCACCTGGTGTCCCGGCGCGCCGCTTGCACCATCCAAACCGCCTTCCGCCAATACCAGCTCAGCAAGAACTTCGAGAAAATCCGCAACTCGCTTCTGGAGAGCCGCCTGCCACGGCGCATCTCCCTGCGCAAGGTGCGGTCACCCACGGCCGAGAGCCTGGCGGCCGAGAAAGCGCTCATGGAGGGCTACGGCCTCCTGGGGCTGCCGCTGGTGCGCTCGCCCTCCCTGCCGCCCACCCTCGCCGGCACCCTCACCGAGCTGGAGGACTCCTTCACCGAGCAGGTGCAATCCCTGGCCAAGTCCATCGACGACGCGCTCAGCACTTGGAGCCTCAAGGCCATGTGCTCCCTGCAGGAGAGCGGCGCTTACCAGGTCCACCAGGCCCTGCAGGCGGCCGCGGGGCCCCCAGGCCTGGAGGCCGAGAGGCGGGAGCCGGAGAGCGCAGGCCCCGCGCCCGGGGAAGAGGAGACCCCCGGCCTGCCCCCGGGCCACGGCGGCACCGTCATGATGGCTTTCCGGGACGTCACGGTGCAGATCGCCAACCAGAACATATCCGTCTCCTCCTCCACGGCTCTGTCCGTGGCCAACTGCCTGGGCGCCCAGACGGTCCAGGCCCCGGCAGAGCCTGCGGCGGGCAGGGCCGAGCAGGGCCCGAGCTCTGGGCAGGAGGCCCCGGGAGGCCCCGCCGTGGGCCGGGAGGACGCGTCGGCGTTGGACTCGTGCGCAGGGGCTGGGGCCGGTGGGGCGGCGGGTGAGGCCACAGCCCCCAAAACAGAGGAGGAAGAGGAGGAGGAGGAGACGGCGGAGGTGGGGAAAGGGGCCGAGGCCGAGGCAGGCGACTTGGAGCAGCTGAGCAGCAGCAGCACGTCCACCAGGTCCGCCAAGTCAGGCTCGGAGGTGTCGGCCTCCGCCTCCAAGGACGCCCTGCAGGCCATGATCCTGAGCCTGCCGCGCTACCACTGCGAGAACCCAGCCAGCTGCAAGTCGCCCACGCTCTCCACCGACACCCTGCGCAAGCGGCTCTACCGCATCGGCCTCAACCTCTTCAACATGTAAGTCAGCCCCGGCCCCCAGCCCGGAGTCCTGGACGTCCTGGGAGGGAGGGAAGGGGGGGGGCACCTTCGCTCCACCAAGCAGGGCACCAGGTAACTTCCCACGTCATCCCAGGGTCCTCCAGGCGCATCTGTGCCGTGCCTGATCCCTGAGGTCATGTTTAGGAAGTACATATTTTATTTTTAATCATTCTGAGTTTATCTTAAGAAAGATTAAAGGAAAAAAATAACACATCAAACACATGCTTTCACAACTGTTACAGTTTAAGATGAAGCTAGGGTTTAAAAAGTAAGAGAATGTAAAAGAAAAGACAGTATTAAGTAAATAACAGTCCAGGCCGTTTGAGGATTAAGCAGCAATCATTCGGGTGGAGTATGAAGCCAGGGAAAACGCATTAGCTCCCAGGGTTGGTGAAATGCGAGGCTGGATGGGGGAGGGAGGAGAGGCGCCTTGCAAAGAATGTCAGCAGAGCAGGAGAGGGGAAGACTACCAGGAAGAGCGAGTGTGACGCAGGCAGAGACGGGGTAGAAAGAGAACAGGGGAGAAATGACCGACCGCCATAGCTCAGAGACCCCAACGAGACCGGGACTGGTCCTGCACGGAATGTATACAGCCAGTCCCAAGCAGAGGAAAGGAAGCACACCTGCCCCTCCCGTGGAAATGTCAAGTCCAAGAGGCAGGCACTCGCCTCCATCCTCCACTCGCCCCTTCATAACCCTGAGCCAAGAGCACATCTTCCCAGCCCTAATGCATGTTCATTCGTTCATTCGGCTGTTATTTACTGGGTGCCAGGCACTGTGGCCGCAGAGGTGAGAAGGACACATCCCCTGGCCTCAAGGGACTCCTATTCTCAGGGAAGTAGCTACTGTTCACAGCTCACCTTACATAAAGCATCTGTAACCTTCCCAGCAGTATCTACACAGAGGTATTACCATGCTGTTTTACAAAAAAGGAAGCCAGCTCACACCAGTAAGGCGAGCTGCACACGATGAAATAGCTCGTACTCGGCAGACCTAGGGGAAGGCGGATCTGACTCTAAACCACCCCCACTTCTGCAGTGTCTCTTCTGCATGCACATGAAAACTCACACAGACACTCATCTGCCCCAAGACAGTAATTCTTAAACCATCCATAGTGAAGAACCAGTTTTGTTCCCCCACACCCTTCTGAAAATACATTGTGGGCTAATACTTTTGTAAAATACAATAAAAATGAGTTGTTAGAAAAACAATCACATGCCTGGTTGTCCCTTACCTTGTGTTTCTGTATCATCCCCTCCTGGACCTGGAGAAACAGCTCAGGGAGCAGCATGGCTTCAAAGCTTGCCAAGGGAAGAGGTGGCATGCGGAGGTCTCACCTCTGTTTCTCCCACCCTCTCTCCAGGGCTGGGGCGTCTGTGGCGGGGACCTGCATGTTGACAACAGGATATGGGTAGGGGGAAGGGCAGGACTGCAGTAAAACCCAGGAGGTGGGACAGAGAAGGGTACTTCTCCTCCACCTGCTCTGGAATTCACTTTGTTTGCAGATCTCCCCTGTCCTCCCTCTGGTCACACACCATCCTCTGCATGAGGACATTCAGTGGGTTGAGGCTCTGGTGAGAGATGCTTCTAATGGGGAACTGGATTTCCAAGAACCTCTGGGCACTTCTATGGGTGGAAGACAGGGAGGAAAGAGTCATGGGTGATTTCAGCTCACTCTCTACTGCTTCTCCCCACCCCCACCTCCAGAAACCCGGACAAGGGCATCCAGTTCCTGATCTCACGCGGCTTCATCCCTGACACCCCCATCGGTGTGGCCCATTTCCTCCTGCAGCGAAAGGGCCTCAGCCGCCAGATGATTGGAGAGTTCCTGGGCAACAGCAAGAAGCAGTTCAACCGCGACGTGCTGGAGTGAGTACCCCGCACTCCGGGCTCCCCCCACTCCTTCCTGCACCCCACCTGCCCGGGCTCTTTCTGTGAGCTCCTTGGTGAAATCCTTGCTCCAGTTCTAACAGCTTCCAGCTTCCAGATTGTCCACAGGAACCAGAATCCCCTCTTTAGCCCATCACCCCAGTGGGCTGGAGCCCCGTCTCCTGTCAGAGTCATTGACTGAGTTTGCCCCAGGCCAGGCTTCATTTGAGGCAGCAGGGATACAGAAATGGTCCAAAGAGACAAAAAGCCCTTTCTGCCTGCCACTCTCCAGGGCAAGAGAAACCAGGAAAAGGAAAGGGCTTGTGTCAGCACTGGGGTTCATCTCTGCCTGGTGAAGAGCCCCTCAGCCCCACTTCCCCAGGACCCTCCCATTCTCCAAGGTTCATTTTCATATCGCTGGAGGCAAAAAGTGAGAGAAGAAAGAAGGGGTTAAACTGGGGGTTTTAGAGCAAGACAATACTATAATTCCATAAAGATAAATCTACCAACAAAATCATGACCAAAGAAAAATTGTTTCTTTAAAACCAAAGAAAATGGTTTCAAAGTCCAGTAGCAGGGTGGGGACCCCCAGGGGGCTGCCTTTGCCCCCACTCAGCCTTGACAGTGTGGACAGGCAAGAGTCTCTTCACACTCACGCCTTGTCCAAAATGGCAGGGCGGGGCTGGCGCTCCTCTGAGGCTGAGGGGCAGGGCCTTGCAGCTACTCCTTCCCTGGGACATCGGCTCCAGCCCCTGCCATGCCCCTGTGCTCCTTCTGGCTTCCACTAGTCCCCTAGGTTGGCCTCCTTCTTGAAGGTCTCCATTCTTCAGGGACCCTCCCTCATTTCTCTCCCCTCTTTCTCCTTGGGGACAGTCAGCAGAAGTCTCTCCCCGGAGGGCCTGGGAGGAGCTCTCCCTTCCGTCCTCGCCCCTGGAGCAGCAAGGGACTGCCAGAGAGGGTTTGGACGCTGGGGGTGTCACCCACCCAGTGGTCAGCATCCCTGGAGTGGGAGCTTGGAGATTTAGCTTCTATTTATGGAGCCGTCTTGGTGCTGTGCACCCATGTTGAGAAGCCCCTGTCCTCTGGGCCGGCGTTTCCATGCCTGCAGAGTGGTGATGGGTTGTAACGGCTGGACCCATTGCCCTCTGAAATCCCTGTCACATTTCTAAATCCACTGACGTGGTGGTTTTCTGACTGAGTTCAGTGAGTGAGGGCTGGGGTCCGCTCAGGGACCTTGAAATCCCTGCATGGCCCTCAGCTGGGCAGAACTGAGTTCCTGCCCCTGACTCTTGGTGGCTTTGGACAATTTATCATCCCTCCTGGAGCTGCTGGTGGAGACGCTCTGTGGACCTCAAAGAGGAAAGAGAGACAATGCTAGGCAGCGTCTCCCTCTCACCTCCTTTCTCTTCTCCTTCCGGCTTCCCTTCCCTTCCCCAGCACTGCTCTGGGTGCCCCTGGAGGTGATACTGGGTCCAGGATACATCTGGGTTGCAGAAGGGGAGAGATGGCATTTCCTTACGCCTTTCCTTTTCTGTGTCCCCTAGTTGGCTCATCTCTCTGGCTTTTCTGCACTGTTGTCCCAGTCCATTCCTCCTCAAGCCAGGGTGAGGTGCCGGCCCCATCGCCCCAGGCACCCCTGCTGTCTCTCTGCTCTGGGGGCAGGAGTGACTCTGCTTCACCCACAGGCCCTGACTGTTGTCTGTTTTATTCTGTCTTTCCCAGTCTCCATGTGGCCTGCGCCCTAAATTCTAACCTGCAAGGCCCACATTGATCTGGAGTGCTGGCAACACAGCGTTTTCCTGCAGCCCAGGTGGTGCTGAGTCGCACAACGAAAACTAATTGCCCTCTTCCCTGGGAGACTGGGTGTATGGGCTGTGGGCTGGAGGCTTGGAGCAGTGGCTGCACCCTGTGCTGAGGAGGGGGGCTGGGCTGGGCGCTGGGCTAACCTTAGGCAGGGATCAGGCTTGGGGTGGGTAGAGGCCAGACTCTCGCCTTGGTACACTCTTCCAGTGAGAAGAGGCAGCGTGGTGAGATAGGAGAAGTAGCTGGACCCGGGCTCTGCTCCTCCGTGCTGTGTGGCTTTGGCAGGACACCTCTCTGCGCCTCGGTGTCCTCATCTGTAAAATGAGAGGGTTGGGCAATGTGATTGCAAAAGTTTCTCCAAGTCCTGAGAATCTACCACCTTTCCCATCTCTTAGTGCATTGGTAGCACTGCCCTAAACACTGGGGCATGCTTTGTCATCCTGCCAGAGCAGCCCACAGGCCCCAGGGCAGTGCTGGGGTGCCAGGGTTGGTGCAGGGCAGTGCTGGGGTGCCAGGGTTCATGGAGGAATGAGTTGGCAATTTGTTATTCATTCAACAAACATCGAGCACCTATTTATTGTGTGTTGAGAATGGGGCCATGCTGGGCACCTGTGTGTGTGTGTGTGTGTGTGTGTGTGTGTGTGTGTGTGTGTGTGTGAAGAGGCGTGGCTCACAGTCTCAGGGAACTTACAGACCCAGGTGTGGATGGGGAGGGGTGAGAATGAGGAGCATGGAAAGAGAGTGAGGAGAGCAAGGGGCCTCCAGCCGGAACCCTGGCTTGGGCAAGGTTGAGTGCAGAGCTAAGCCCTGATATGCCCTGGTGAAAGCCGCAATCCCTCATGCTTGATTGTGTAGCCCTGCAGGCCTGGCATGCTGACTCAGCGCCACAGAAAGGAGCCCCTCCCTAAAGTCCGTAGGTCACTGACTGCCTTGCTTCTCTCCGAGGTGGAGAGGACCCTGTCCTGCAAAGGGCGGGGAGAAGGTGGAGAAGCAGGAAGTAGCAGGCACTAGCAGGGGAGGTGGGCGCTGGAGTCTTTGCATTTCCCTGCCACTCTGGCCAGCCAGTCTGGATTTCAGAATCACTGTGTCTTCCTTACTCCCGCCAGAGAAAACACACACTAACCAAGTCGCCAGGTGCCATTTTGCCCAGGCCTGGAAGGTTTCATTGGGATTCTACACGGCTCCCCTGCCCCCGCCTGGTGACATTTAGCAAGTGGCATTCATCCTGTACGAAGCTGTTTGCCGAATAAAAGGATATAAATCACCCATCCCCTTGGAGACTAAAACAGTCCAAACCCCAGCACTCTCCCAAGAAGCAGCCGATGAGGAAGAGCCGATGAGAAAGCCTCTCAGAGGGGAAGGGTGTGCTTCCCAACTCCCAGGCCTGCGAGGAAAGGAAGAGGAGGGAGGCAGCAGCTGCCATCTCGGCTGCTGGTCTGTGTCTGAGCATCATGAATGCTGTGACATTTGCTTTCAGAATTCGGCCCTCAGCGCTCTTGGAAGCTGACATCTCCATCCTTTTGTGTCTTATTTCCACAGAAGACACATTCCAAGAAGGAATGTATTCTTACCAGGCCTTATCAAATGATAATAATAGAAGGCATTCTGAGCTCAAAGAGCCACACCCAGTCCAGTGTTTACCTACAAAGGTTTTGCTTTTGGTTTTTTTGAGGCAGAGTCTTGCTCTGTTGCCTGGAGTGCAGTGGTGCAACCATGGCTCACTGCAGCCTTAAATTCCTAGGCTCAAGAGAACCTCCCACCTCAGCCTCCTGAGGAGCTGGCAGCACTGGCATGTGCCACCACACCTGGCTAATTTTTAAATATTTTTGTGGCGACGGGGGTCTCACTGTGTTGCCCAGGCTGGTCTCAAACTCCTGGCCTCACACAGTGCTCCCACCTCAGCCTCCCAAAATGCTGGAATTACAGGATGAGCCACTAGGCCCAGCCTGTTTGTTTTTAAAGGAGAAATCAGCCTCAGTTTCCTCATTGGTAAAATGCTGGTAAGAGTACCTGTCTCATATGAATTACATGTTTTCAATGTACGTGAAGTGCCTGATGCTCAGTAAGTTATCTGTAAATGTTAGCTCTTTCTTTTCTTTTTTTTTTTATTAGAGACAGGACCTCTCTTTGTCACCAGGGCTACTGGGCAGTGGCATGATCAAAGCTCACTGCAACTTGAACTCCCGGGCCCAAGTGCTCCTCCTACCTCAGCCTCCTGAGTAGCTGGGACTACAGGCTAAATGTCAGCTATTTCATTATTATCTTTCCTACTTGAAAGCACAGACATTAGAACCCCCCACCCCCGCCATCCCACTCCCCACGCACAAGGAAACCTCAAACATGACTCACAACTCAGGTCTACTAGGCAGACAACAAGAACTTGCTGGAACTTGCTGGGCTTTGCTGGGAAGGGGGTCAGCGCAATCTGGGGAGCACCCTGCAGCCTGAGGAAGCCCGGTCCAGAAGCTGAGAGTCACGCGGTGGCAGGCCAGCAGCAGGAGCCAGACAGCAGCCAGGGCTGGGGTCCTCTGGGGCTGGAAGCCTCTCCCTCTCGGTTTTCACATGGCTGGGGAATTTGGCCCTGCTCTAGTTCCTTTCTGAAATGTTCGCTTCAGCAGGTTTGAAGGCCAGCGGATGGGGAATGTTCCATGCTGGCTGTGAGCGGCCTCTTTCTGGCCTGGATGATTTTTTTCCGGTGTGAATCCCATGCACGTGGAGAGCATTGGTGTCTACCGTCTCCATGAAATTCAGGACGGCAGCTTCTGGGTTGAGCTGCCGGAAGAAAGCTTCCTGGGTGTTCCTTCCCTCCACTGTGTCTGCTCCATCCTTTGTTAAATTCCAAGACATATCAGGGCTTGACGTTTGGGTCAGATTTCATTATTTTATTTCCATGGAAATATGTTGGCCAGAGTATAACAGATTTGTTCTTCTTAGAGGACATTTAGAAATGAAGACAGATTTTCTGTCAAATTCAACAGTCTGGAAGGCTCTGGCCTTTCATTGCTAGGAAGAAGTCATTTGAGAATGTCCTGCCCACATTGCTGTGGATAATCTCAGTTACCTTATTCCTGAGGAATTCCCATGAGGAAGGGGAGAGCAGGCTGGGGCCCAGGCAGACCTTATGTGTCTGGAGGAGATAAAAAGAGGCCCAGGCAGCCACTGTGGCTCACACCTGTGGTTGCAGCACTTTGGGAGGCCAAGACATCAGAATCACTTGAACCTAGGAGGTTAGGGCTGCTGTGAGCTGTTAGGGCACCACTGCACTCCAGCCTGGGCAAAAGAGCCCTCATCTCTACAAAAAAATTTTTTTTAAATAGCCAGGTGTGGTGGTGAGCACCTGTGGTCCCAGCTACTCGGGAGGCCAAGGCAGGGGAATCACTTGAGCCCGGGAGATGGAAACTGCGGTGAGTTGTGATCACACCACTGCACTCTAGCCTGGAAGCCTGGACAACAGAGTGGGAGCCTGTCTCAGAAGAAAGAAAGAGAGAGAGAGAGGAGAGAGGGAGGAAGGGAGGGAGGGAGGAAGGGAGGGAGGAGGGAGGAAGGAAGGAAGGAAGGCAGGAAGGAACGAACATAGGAAGGAAGAGAGAGAGAGAGAGAGACCCAGTGCAGGCAGGCAGGAATAGAAGATTTAGGGTCATTTCCACTGCTTTGGAAACGGTACACTGCCAGCACCAGAAGGATGGAAGGAGAACATCTTCAAAAGTGGCGTCTTTAGGGTTATGGCCTTGACGCTTCACCTCTCCACTCTCTCCTGCCCCACTCCCCACCACAGATAGACAAGGGGTTCTCCTGAACAGTCAACAGTTGTGAGAGTTTAAGACCTACTTACTTCTGTAGCTGGAGACCTTGGGACCTTCAGTCCAGGATTGAGACTCCCTTTGGCTTCGTCACTTTGGCATATAAATTGGACTTTTATATAAAAATGGACCTACCTGCCTCCCAGTCCTTCCCTGACTACTCAAGCCTTTGCTCTGGAGGAGTCAGTCTCCTCTGTGTGATAGCTGTGGCTGCAACAGGCCACTCCAACGTGGGCCTTCTAGGAGGGTCTTCCGGGGTGTCACTGTCTCCAGGGCAGGGCTGTCATATCTTCAGGAGGGCCGTTTGTGACCAAGCGGGCCATGAAACATAATGACAGCACGTGCTGTGTGCCACAGGTGCTGTTCTGAGAGCCTTACATGCGAAACCTTCTTCCATCTTCACAGCAACTCTGGCAGGAAAGTGTGGCTAATCTGTACCAAACGAAGGCACTGAGGAACAGAGAGGTTGGGGAGCTTGCCCACAGTCACAGAGCTGATCAGTGGCTGAGGTCTGAAGCCAGGCACAATGACTCATCACCTGAGCCCTTAACCCCGCGCCATCCAGCCTCTGTGCGTCATTCCAAGACCCGTGTGGTCTGGTTGGTTTTACAGTCCTCGTCAGTCCCCCGTCATGAATCAGGACACTGAAGACCCTTTAGACAATCAGCTGGTCCAGCCCTCTCATTTTATCCTGGCAGAAAGTGAGGCCCTGGGGAAAAGAAATGACTAGTCTCCTGGCCAGTGGCAGAGAAATTGAACAAAATCAGGTACTCTCCCACCTCTTGCCTTGGCGTTATTTGCTATGCCCCGACCCTCTCAATTTGGGAAGAAAGCACAGCTGAGAAACTGTTTTGTAAGTCTCAAGAGGTCGGAGCCAGATTTAGCTTCCTCTCTCTTGTGTATGTATATCTTAAAGGGCCGATGGATGGCTGTCTGACGATATAATTCCAGGCAGAATTAGTTGGTGGGGCAGGGAGGGGTCCTGTCCACTGACAGGCGTATCAGCCCACACCTAATGAAAACGATCATGCATTAAGCCCTGTTGTATACCAGGAACTTCACACCCACTCTTTTAACACTCACAACAACCCTGCGCAGTAGATATTCTCAGTGTTGTCTCCATTCTCAAGGTGGGGAAATGAGCCACCAAGAGGCTGCATGACTTGAAGTAACAGCTCCACGGCCTTTTCTTATTCCACCCACTGTTATTGGCACAGAGCAGTGCTTCCAGAAGGTGTTCCCTGGACCAGCAGCATCAGCTTCACCTGGAAGCGTGTTAGCAACGCAAACTCTCAGTTCCCGCTCCAGGCCCACTGAATCAGACTCTGGGGCGTGGGGCCCAGCAGTTCGTGCGCTAATAAACCCACCAGGCAATTCCAATGCGTGCCTCAGTTTGAGACCCACCAGCAAACAGGGGTGCTGCCGAGCCCAGCAAAAAAAAAATCAGCTCAGGGCTTCTAAATTGCAAGGGTGGTTTGAATTTAGTTCTTTTGGTACCTGAGTCTCAAGGTGTGAGTGGCAGCCAGCCCTGCCCAGGCCCCCTCAAAAGAGAGTTTCTTCGTCCTCATGACATCACCAGGAACACTGGCAGGTCCTGCATCAGTTTCCTCCTCTTCTATTTTCTTAGCCATGTTGCACTTTTCCAAAACACCTTGGCCCTTGTTGAGCATGCGATGAATTCTGACAAACAAAATAACCCTCTGGAGGATGGGGATATTTTTAATTGAATTGTAGAAGCCAAGAACTGCCAAATAAAGCCAGGTTTTCTATATTCCGTGGCAACAGGTGGTTTAGTTTTCCTTCCTATTCCTGAAACCTGGGCTTAGTCTCAGCCAGGAGCACGAGCTTGGGCTTCACCTTCCAGATCTTCGCCGCCTCTTCCAGCCAGTTAAAAATCCCTGCTGCTACCATTACCTATTTTCAGCTCCCAACCAGTTCCTTTGTCTGCCAGACACTGTCTTGCTATCATTAAAAAAAAAGAAGGTTGAGATGATGAAATTCATTTTGATCACAGGCGTGTAGGACGCTTCATTTCCCTGCAACACAAACTGATTCCACGCACAGATCAATGTTAACAAGCAATTTTATGCAAGATTGTACCTGTTTCTACAGATGCAGGGAACATCCATCCTTTCTCCCAAACCCTTGTGAGGTGTTTGCTGCAGACACTGCAGAAGCTCACAGGAAAGAGGGGGAAGCCTGAGCAAAACCGGTACCACTCGTGATCCACACGCCCGTCAGCGGCACCTCCTGAGGCAGGTCCAGTCATGCTTGGCTGGAAGCAGTCTAATCGGTGCCAGTTGCTCTAGTTCTCACATTCACTCACTTGCATGTGCAGTGGGAGGAAGAGGGGGCCTGTGCCCTCCACACGGCCTCACTGCCTGGAGTCTGGAAGCCTCGAGGCCATTTGCAAGTCCATCACAGGTCTTGGTGTCAGCTCCGGATAATCTTGGCAGCAAAGCAGGCTGAGTAATCCTGGGCCGTTGGGTAGAACTTCCAAAGGCACAGGCCACTGAGGCTCCTTCTCCAGCTGCCGGCATGCAGTCATTCCTGGTCATCTCTCACTCACTCATTCATCCCACAAAACAGTGATGGGGTGCCCAGACACCAGGGAGGCAGAGATTAAAAGAACTGCCCTATCTTGAAGGAGCCTGTAGCCTCATGGGAGAGACAGGCAGGTGAATGTTATGACACAGGGAGATAAACGCAATGGTCGACAGAAGGTGGGTTCCGGGGACAGTGGAGGTCAGGGAAGACTCCCAGGGAGGATGAGAGCTAAACAGAGACCTGCAGGGCTGGGGCTGGGCAGCAGGAAGAAATAACAGCATGCACCAAAATGGGGGCGTGAGAGCCAGGCTGCAGGAGGGGACCACACTGGGGAAGGGGCGAGAGAAGCTGGAAGCAGACAGGGCCTCGTTTGCTTTGCTGAGGAACTTAGGTTTCACACTAATGTGGGGATGTGGGGAGCCCTGGGAGAAATGTGAGCAGGGGCATGAGCCACGGTGCCAAGTGAGCAGCCTAGAAGGATGGCTCTGAAGACGGTTTGGAGGCAGGGAGACTGGTGAGGAGGCTACTGCTGTTAACAGCCATGGTGACAAAGGATGAAGCCCTAAACTGAGGCCGTGGGCATGGGGAGGGGAGAGGTTGGCAGAGCCCGGGGCCGTGGAGAAGCAGCAGGGCCGTGGCCAATGTGGGAGGGAGCCAGGCAGCCAGCGCACAGCCAGTGGTCTCCGAGCTGATGAGAATTCAGAATACGCATGTGCTTCAGGCCCCCTGTGTTGTGCTCCATCTACCAGATAAACACATATAGATTTTCCATTTCAGGGGCAGGGAGGTGCTGGATTCAGGGACATTTCATCCGAAGAATCTATCAAACTAGACATTGTCAAATATTTACCCAAGCAAGTTAAACTGTTAGCTAGCTAGAGCCACTGGAATGGGGGCAGCCACTAGAATGGGGGCAGCCACCTGGACAGTGGTTGTTGAATGGGGGATAGGGCCCAGTTTCAGGTCAGTGAGGAGGGACAGCTGCGATGGATGAGGGGCTCCTCTGGAGGAAAGAGTCCACCTGGGGCGGGTGATGGAAGCCAAGAAGACGGTGTTTCCAGAAGGGAGCAATTAACCATGTCGATGCTGCCAGGGGGCTGGGATGAGGAGAGAGAGAGGCCGTTGGCCACATAGCAGCCAGCAGTGGCCGTGACAAGGGAAGTGTTAATGGTGCCCTGGGGTTGGATGCTTGAGTGGAGCAGGTTGAAGAGTAATTGGAGATGAAGTGGAGGCAGCAAAGAGGAGAGAAAAGGGGCAGTGTCTAGAGAGCGACGAGGGCTCAAGGCAGGGTTCTAATTTGTAAGATAAAAAAGACAAGCACTGGGTGCCCCTGAGGATGATTCAGTAGAGGGGAGGCATGGTCGCTATCTGAAACAACACCTCAAACTTCACGTGCCCATGATGAAGACTCCATCTCTCCTCCAGCATGTGTCTGCACCATGATACACTCACACTAGAGAACGGTACCTCCAGGCCCCTGGGAGCTCCAGCCAGAGCTCCAGGATGCACCAGTGATGCCCCCCTTTCCTCACTTCCCACATTCCCTGCATCTCGAGTCCCATCTGTTCTTCCTCTAAGATGCAGCTAGATCATTCATTCAGTTTGTTTCCACTGCTCCTGCCTTAGCCCAAGCCCCATTATCTGTAGCTTGGACCTCTGCAGTAGCATCCTAACTGGGCCCCTGCTTCTGTCTTGTTCCCTGCCCCGCTGCCATTCATTTTCTCCCCAACAGCCAGAGAAATCTTCTTAGAAGAAGCAGGACTCTGTCACTCCTCCGATCATACCCTCTATTATGACCCAGTGCATTCAGGATAAACTCCCAAATCCTTCTCATGACCCACAAAGCTGACAGACTGAGCCCCTGACTGCCTGCCTAGCCCCACAGTCACCATTCTGCCTATTACTGTCTGCATTGCAACCTTGTGGACCCTGCCTTGGTCCTTGAAAGCTCCTCCCTGCCACAAGCCTTTGCATATGCTTCCTCCCTTAGCCCACCTGAAAGCTCTCCCCTCTCTCCTTCCTTTGGCCACCTCCTACTCATCTTTCAGGCCTCAGCTCAAATGTCATGTCCCCAAAGAGTCCTTTCCAGACATACAGTATAAAATATATCTCCTTTGTCCTCTCCTGGAACTGTCGTTTCCCTACATAGAACTCGTCATGACTATAGGTAAAGAATTATTTTTGACTCTGTGTTTAATGCCTGTCTCCCCCACCAAGACAGAGACGATGTTGCTTGCCACTTACACCGGGTCCATAGCACAGCCTTGCACACGGGAGCCACTCAGTGCATGCTGCTGAAAGAGTCAACCAGCCACTGCCACGGGGCACAAAAAGCACCAAAAAGGGGAAGGCAGGAGGTCAGCAATATGGACCCCTGCTGTGGGCTCCAGGTGCCCAGGCCAGCTCTGAACCTGCAGAGTGACCAGAGCCCCCGTGCTGACTGCCCACAGATGCACCAATAGGCTTGCCTGTGTAACTGTGTCCACGTGCTTCTCCTTGGCCTCTCACAGGTCCCCACCAAGCCATCTGGGTAAGATCACAGCCCCTGGGAAGACATGCATTAGTGCCAGCCACTGAGCAGCAGAAAGCCAGGGAGAGGTGGGGGAGAGGAGGGCACAGGGGGCCACCTGCCCCAGGAGATGTCAGCAAGGAATGAGATGTGTGCAGCACCCCTGCAGGGCTGGCTGTCTTGTGTACTTCAGTCTCACATGTAATAAAAACATAATGGTACAATGGTTCATATTGCACAAGCTTGAGAAGATGAGGTCATTGCACACGTAGTGAAGCACTTAGAGCCATACTCAGTACAGAGAGCTCGGAGGGAACTCCCCCCATTGAGTAAGGGACCCCCTGCCACCCACGCACACACAGGAGTGAAGAGAAGAGAGCCCAGTGGGGCAGGGAGAGGCCTCACAAGATTAGGAAGCTGAAAGCCTGCTCTCCCTAGCTGTGGGAGCATGGGGCAAGCCCTACGTGGCCTTAGTTTTGTCTTCTGTAAAACGGGGAGATGATACACCAGAAAAGACCACCCGGGAGGAGAGATGACTCCGGGCCGCCCTGGGTGGAGGCTGCAGGATGGATTTGGTAAACTGCTCGCACTCAGCTCCCCATGAGAATTCCAGGGCAGCAAAGAAGGCTGGAAAGTGGGGATTAGGAGTGCTGGTAGACGCTGCAAAAGAAGAGAAGCGACAGGACAGAGAGTGAGAGAAGGGGAGGGAGCAAAAGAGGGCAGGGTGCAGGCAGAAGCTTCTGCCCCGGGAGTGAACAGAGGAGGCTCATGCTGGAGAGGACCAAGGCTTATAGGCGCTTCCAGGGGGACAGGGGACAGGGACCCTGGAATGAGCAGGGCTTATGGTAGACAGCACAGTCCCACCCCAGCCACCTTCCCCAGGATGACACAGGCCCCAACAGGAAGGCAAACAGTGATCAGTGATTCCCCCAGAGGAGGGTGGGGATGAAGCCACCGGCCAGCCAGGAGTGCTGCTGTGGTCGTCTGCCCCCTTCTTCCCCCTGCCGTTGGGAGCATCTGCAGTGCTTCAGAGATGGTGGGTGCCTCTGGGTCCCAGTCCTGAGAAGTCACCTGGTCCAACCCCCAGCTCTCCAGCGAGGAAGTGGCCTCCTCCGGCAGGAGGGTAGAGGGTCCCACCACTCAGCACAGCTTCCTCCCTTCCAGCTAGGGATTTCACAGCCAGAAAATGTCATTTTTCCCCAGGGTCTGAGAAACCCAGAATAGCACCTGTTCATGAAACACAGATACCCTGTGATGGCAAATGCAGTGAAGGGAGGAAGGCAGAACGGCAGGTGCATAGCCAGGGAAAGAACTACACCTGCTATGCCTCCATCCACCCCTCCCTCACCACCCCCACGCAAAAGCAGCCCCGATAGCTAGGTGGGGACCCATGCCCCTGTGGACTGCTGCCTCGTGGCCTGTGAGTTGCTGGACTCACTTTAAAAGCCACAGTGAGGCCCACCCTTGCACTCAGCTCAGTCTTTGGTTTCACGATTTAGGAACAACCTGGAGATCTTGCAGAGAATGCTGATTCCCAGGCCTTGCCCCCAAATATTCTAATTTGCTGGGTCTGGGGTGGGGTCCAGCGAGCTGCATTTCAACAAGCCACCTTATGACTTGGCTGTGGGGTCCTGAGAGCACACACTGGAAGATGTTGGATGAGAGGCCCTTCCAGCTCCACAGCCCGTGTCGGCCCCTGCAGCCCTCCCCGCTTCGAGGCCCACGAGGGGTGTATTCAACTCCCATCCTGTGGGCCGACCTTTCAACCTGGCTGCTGCTCCCATCCCGGTCCTCGGCTCTCAGGCTCTCGGCTCACTACTGGGCTTTTAGCAGCAGCCCTGAGCAAGTGAACGGCTGCTCGTCACCTGAGTGAAGGGCTGGAAACTGGGCCATCGTGCTTGGCCGGGCAGATCCCCCCCTCACCAGCTGCTCCCGCTGCCTCCTGCGGCAGTCTGTCCCCACGGTGCCCTGGGCCTCCCGGCACCCCCACCATTGCAGGGTGAGACCTGGCCCACAGCTCTGGGGCAGAAGGCACTCAGAGAGAGGCTGTGGGAGGAACGCGGATGTGGGAAGCCGGGTGCCACGACCTCAGCGTTCAGAAACAGGGAAGGGGTGGGGTGCATGACAGATGCGGGCAAGTCCTGGGGAGCAGCAGGATGCCACTCAGAGGGACCAAGGGCCATTCTGGGGCCCTCTGAGGACCCAGGCCTCTTTCTTGGCCTCATAAGAGTCAGCGCCCCTGGGCTGAGAGGATGGGATCTGGCCGCTCCATGCGGCCCCCACCACAGTCCGCGGCGCACTTCACATCTTCGTCTCTACCAGACTTCTTCTGTCTCTTCCTCTTCCCCTCCTGTCCCTCTCTCCTCGTGTCTCTCTGTCTTTCCCCCTTCCTCCCTCTGTCTCTGTTTTTCGCTTCTTCTTTGTCTCACTCTCCGGTCTTGCTCCCTTTTTGGGAATTCTCTCCTGCCTTTGCCTCCCTGCCTGTCTCTCCCTTTCTCTCCTTGCTCTCTGTCTGTCTAATTAGACTTTCCTTGTCCTTCGCTGCCCCTTTCCATCTCTCTGGCCCACATGCTCTGACTCCCTTGCTGCGTGACCACACTGGTTCACCTCCTCCAGGCTCTGTCTCTGTACCCATCGGACCACAGACCCTTGGTCACGAGCCCCGGACATGTCACTGTGTGGCTCTGCTGTGCCCAGTTGCTGACTCCTGATGGGCTGGGCTACGGGAACACACGGATGTGGCCGCATAGGGCCTTTGGCACTCACGTACAGCTGCAGAGGGTGCAGGGTGGAGGTGAGGAGGGCCAGCGGGAAATCAGAGCAGCCTCTCGCCTGGCTGGCCCTGGAGGCCCCTGTTCCCCAGCCGGCAGCTCAACCTCGAATGCCCTGATCCTGGTGCTGCCGATTCTCATGCTTGGGCAAGATGCTGGCCTCCACCCCTAGCCCCACCCTCACCTGCCCACTGTCCCGGCCAGCAAGCCTGAGAGGGGTGGGCTTTGACCAAGCCAAGGACAACTCACAGCCTGAAAGATGGCCATGGGCCCTGCCTTCGGGAGGAGGGAAAAGGAAAGAGGAGGACAGACTCCCAGGCGCCCCCTCCCTTCCTAAGAGTCTTTGGTGATGCGCTTTCCTCCTTGTTCTCCCCAGAAAACTGTGGGAGGCGGAGTCCACGGACCACCAGGCCCTGACCACCTCCACTGTGGTGTCTCCCCTTGTTTTCTCCTAAAAACTGACGGCAGAGTTGGGGGTCTCCAAGTCTTCTAGGCAGTGGGCACAGAATGGAAGCTGAGGTCATGGAGGAAGTGGGTCCTCAGAGCTCATGTCACCATCACAGGGCCACTCAGCAGGCGTTTTCTGTGCCCTTGATGTGCTGGGCAGGCAGGCCAGGGGACCATCGGAGCAGAGTGGGACTGCTTGCCAGCAGTGGGCAGTGTCAGGGGCAGTGTGCAGGGGCTGTGCCAGAGCCGGTGGGAGGAGACTGGGGTGAGTGGGTGTAGAGTGGGCAAACGTCAGCTCCAAGAGCCCAATCTAACGCGCTTGGTCTGCGTCTCCCAAAGGGAGAGCAACGCCCAGGGGACATTGTGTCCCCTGCTTTGCCAGGCCTGGACTCCTGCCTTGCTGCACATGGCCGTGGGGACAGGGCACCCCAAAGGAGGGTGAGGCAGGGTGAGGGGACTGGGAGGGTTCGGCCTCAGACCCTGCAGTGCAGAGTGCCCTGGATCGGGCTAGACCAGAGGAAGGCGCCTGCTTAGCTGGGGGAACTGGCATGTGACCACACACACACACACACACACACACACACACACTGAAGCTCGGGATATTCACAGGCAAACCCCCCAGGGTGGGAGGCAGCATTTCAGAGGTAGCAAGGCCCTTGGGGAGCAGGGACTCCAGCCTCCTCCCTTTTCAGAAGGTCACACAGAGGCCCCAGGAGTGAGTGGGCGAGCCAGAGTCACACCAAGTTCGCAGGAGGGCCCGGACCAGAATCTGGCCCTGCGTGTCACGCTGTCCCCTCACGTTAAGCTCCCACCACAGCCTCCCCTGAGGGCTGGGGCAGCTGCGGGGAGCGGGGCTGCAGAAAGCCCCAGGGGCTTGAGGGGCTCTGCTCCAACTATTCAGCCTGCAGCAGAAGGGATCCAAGGTAGGACTCAGCCCCCTCAAGACCTAAATGAGAAAGTGAAATTTAAACCTGCAAGAAACACAGGCTCCTAGCAGTTCTCTGAAAGAACAGAAGAATCTATGTGTTTACTGTATTATTTATGTTGAAAGCTTTGCTTGGGATACTCTGAGGTTAAGAAGGAAGGAATTGGGATTTGGAGTCGGAAGATCCGAGTTCAGCCTCCCTCCACCCCTGTGTCCTGGGCCACCAAAGCCTCTCCTGGCCTCAGGGTTTGCTCCGAAAGGGCTACTGTGGCAGGTGAGAGGAGACGGTCCTCTTGGGGCATTAAAGGGAGACCCCCGGGGGTGAGTAGCCTGAGGGGCCCTGCACCTGTCCTGGCTGGGAACGGAGGCCAGCGGGAATGGGTGTTGGAGGGTGCTTAGGGGGCCGTCTGACCTCACACCCTCCCTGCCTGCCCTCAGCTGCGTGGTGGACGAGATGGACTTCTCCAGCATGGAGCTGGACGAGGCCCTGCGCAAGTTCCAGGCACACATCCGTGTCCAGGGGGAGGCCCAGAAGGTGGAGCGGCTCATCGAGGCCTTCAGGTAAGGCCACTTCCCAGCTCCACTCCCCAGCAGACCCCAGGGTGGGGAAGCCGGGCTGCTGTGAGCCTGGGAGACAGGAGATGCTATCAGGAGGGTTGGACATTGGGCCAGAAACACCCCTTCTGGTGTGGGCAGGAGGATGGGCTGGGGAGAAAGGAGTGAAGGGAAGAAAAGGGACCGATCCCTTGAGCTCCCCAGGCTGGAAATGTGGGGCATTTCGGGGTGTGGGGAAGAAGACCAGAGTATGGGACAGACACTGGTCTCCCTGGACCTGAAGACTTCGGAGAGCTGGGATACCCCCTGGACACCCCCCTCCTTTGTTGGGCCCGGGGGAGGGTGGGCCGGGGCTCAGCGTCCACTCTGCCTCTGACCCCCCACAGCCAGCGCTACTGCATGTGCAACCCCGAAGTGGTGCAGCAGTTCCACAACCCCGACACCATCTTCATCCTCGCCTTCGCCATCATCCTCCTCAACACCGACATGTACAGCCCCAACATCAAGCCTGACCGGAAGATGATGCTGGAGGACTTCATCCGAAACCTTCGAGGTGAGGACGTGGGCGCCGGGGCAGGAGGGGCAAGGCCATGGCTCAGGCCCCGTTCTGTGCAGCGTGCATTCTATATGAGTCTGAGCCGCTATCACAGATCGTCACCTGCTCTCTGGGCCTGGTCACCCATAGCAAGCTGGGAACATTCCTTGTGAGCCAGGTGGCTGGGGAGTTTCCGGCATGCAGCCTGCCACCGCACCGCTCTACCAAACAGCAAGCGCCCTTGGGCAGTGCCTCTTGCCCTCCGTGGAACATGGTTGGCCTCTAGGCCCCTGACACCAGAGCTGGTGGCTCAAGTGGTGCCAGCCCTTCCCCTCCACAACTTACGAGGAAGGAGCCAGGAGCAGGGCCTTCAGGTCCTAGGTCCATTCAAGTCAGCAGATAACTGTATGGCACCAGCCGGCAAGTCTTTCTCTCATCAATGCAGTGCACTGCCTGGCAGGAGCAAACCAGGACTGGCAGAGTGTGATGTGTGCTCAACTTTTTTTTTTTTTTTACCCTTTAAAAGAATCAAAGTTATACATCCACATAATTTAATAAAGTCAAATAATCCTACAAGGCTTATCACTGAAAAAAATGAGTCCCTGCCCCTCTCACCACTCACCTTCTCCAGAGGCAACAACTTGTGACTTTTTTTTAGCTATTTGCCTTTCTTCTGTATCAATAAACCACAGGCTTCTGCTTCTTTGTTTTTTTCTATCCCTTTTTTTAACTGGCATAAAGCCCAGACTGTGAGTGTGTAAGCCTGAAGTTTGATGAATGTGTACGGTCATGTGCACTGTGTCATCACACCCAGATCCTGATCTGGATCATTTTCACCTGCCCAGAATGTTCTCTCCTGTCCCGTCCCAGTCAATACCTTTGCCCAAGAGTAACAACTAGTCTGCCTTTTATCACCATTGACGAGTCCCGCCAGTCCTTGAACTTCATCTAAATAGGGCCATACAGTATTTATACTTTGGTATCTGGTCTCTTTTATACACTGCTCCTTGTTAATTATTACTTCTGTCGCCCGGGCTGGAGTGCAGTGGTGCAATCTCAGCTCACTGCAACCTCCACCTCCCAGGTTCAAGCAATTCTTATGGCTCAGCCTCCCAAGTAGCTGGGATTACAGGCGTGCACCACCACACCCAGCTAATTTTTATATTTTTAGAACAGATGAGGTTTCACCATGTTGAACAGGCTGGTTTTGAACTCCCAACCTCAGACGATCCGCCTGCCTCATCCTCCCAAAGTGCTGGGATTACAGGCATGAGCCACCATGCCTGGCCCTTGTTAATTATTTTTATTTTAAGCATTATCTATTAATTCCCCATTATAGAATGTAAGGATTTAGCCCTCTTTCATCCACCTTCCCCGACCCATCCCACTCACGTCAGTGCTCATGTTATTAAGGCTCTGCACACACTCCAAAGCTGAGTCTGCAAGTGCAGAATGATTGCAGCTCCCTTCTATCTATACTTTCCTTGGAGTTAATGCTTCTCTTTCCATTTGCTTAACTCTCTGAGGACCTCCCCTGATTCATCCCTAACTTCCCACCCTACGTGTCAAGCTCCTCTCCATACACCCAGACCCGGAAGGTGGTGCAGGAGCGTCATCTTCCGGGAGCCTCTGGTCCTGCTCCAGTCTGGACAGTGGCCGGGCCAGGGCACAGCCAGCATCCTGGGCCCTCCTTCCCTTGCTCTCATGATAGATTGCTGCTTCCTGCATGTCACAGCTTCCTCATTTTTCGTTTACTTCCAGAGAAAAGGCCATTTTTGAGAACTTGCATTTCTGAATGTATCTTTTTCTGTCTTTGCCCTTGGTTGGGAGTTTGGCTGGGGATAGAATTCCAGCCTCAAAACACGCCAATCGGGATTTCAAAGGCATTGCTGCATTGTCCTTTAGCTGCCAGTGCTGCTCTGCCATCCCAGCTGCTGGCCTTTTGTCTGTTACTCTTTCTCTCTCTCTGAAAGCTTGCAGGTTCTTCTGTCTGCCCTTCGTGTTCTGGATGTTCACAGTGATGTGCGTTGCTACAGTTCTTCTTCCATCCACCATGCCCAGCGCCGGACTGGTTCTTTCCATCTAGAACCTCATGTCCTCTGGTCATGGGAAGTTTTCTTAAATGTTGTATTTGATCATTTCTGCCCTCCAGTTTCTCTGGACTCTCTTTCTTGAACTCCTGCTATTCTGTTGGTGGATCTCCTAGTCTGATCCTCGTGACTTTTATAGTTTTCTACCTGCCATCTTTGTTTACTGCCTTGACTTTCTGGAAAATGTCCCTCAGTGCCGTCTTTCGTGTCTCCTACCAAGTTTTTCATTCATGCTGTCATATTTTTCATTCTCAATAGCTCTCTTTTGTCCTCTCGATGTTCCTCTTTTATAGCATTTTATTCTTGCTTTGTAGATGCAGTATCTTCTCTCATCTCGGCGAAGATATTAATATTGGTTTGTTTGTTTTTCTCCCTGCTTGCCTCTATTTCTTTTTTTTTTTTTTTTGAGACGGAGTCTCGCTCCTTCGCCCAGGCTGGAGTGCAGTGGCGCGATCTCGGCTCACTGCAAGCTCCGCCTCCTGGGTTCACGCCATTCTCCTGCCTCAGCCTCTCCGAGTAGCTGGGACTACAGGCGCCCGCCACCACGCCCGGCTAATTTTTTTGTACTTTTAGTAGAGTCGGGGTTTCACCGTGGTCTCGATCTCCTGACCTCGTGATCCTCGGCCTCCCAAAGTGCTGAGATTACAAGCGTGAGCCACCGCGCCTGGCCGCCTCTATTTCTTCTGGAGTCCTTTCTTCTGTTTTTTCCCATATTTCTTTCTCTTTCCTGGTATAGACTTTCCAAATACAGTTGATGAAATCTGGTTGTTCATTCATATTTAAGAGTGAGCCACCAGAAAGCTGATGAATGACTCTGTGAACACAGGTGGAAGCTGCTGGCTGCTGGGCTTTCTTGTAGGGTGATTTAGTTCAGCCATTTCACTGGGAGACCCCCACTGCAGTATCTGGAGATATTTTTTTCTTGTTTTGCCTGATACCCAGAAGATAAATGTCCAATCTGTTGCCCAGAATGTATGATTCTGGCTGCCAGAGCTCTGAGGTCTTTAAGTGGGAAGTGGGGTTGAGGGTTAATATATAGGTATCAACTTCACCCCCAGTTTTCAGCAGAGTCTCACCCTTGGCTGGGTGTGGGGCCCCTCATCTCAGAGTTCCAGAGAATGGACCCCCAGTCTTCTGCGGGAGTGAGGAGGGGACAGGGAAGCCCAGCAGCTTTCTAACCCATTTTCAACCTGTTTTCCTATTTCCAGCCCACCTTCACCTTCGCTTTTAGGGGCTGCTGTTACCACCAGCTCTAAGCCCTTTGGTGGCTGTGTGGTGTTCGAGTGGCTTCTAGCCTCTCTCCTGGTCTAGGTTTCAGCTTTCTCAGGTTTGCTAAATCCATCCATGTATTTATCCACTTGCCAGGTCCTGGGGTGCCTGTGCCTTTGCTCCTGTTCTCTGTCTTTGTGGGTTTATGCTTTTCTAAAAGATTCCTTTCTCCCGAGTATTCAGAAGCAGAGGAGGCAGGCAGCCTGCCACCTTGAAGTGGGGGCATCCATATACTCAGCCTTTCTCCTTGCTTTTTCTTACCCGCAGCCTGATTTCTTTCAGCCTCCTGGGCTGCTGCATGGCTCATTTGCCTGACTTTAAAACCAAGTTCAGATGTGGAAAAAGCCAGAACAGGCAGGGAGCTGTGCGTGGAAGGCATGGTGTCCTTTCAGTAGCTGGGAACACTCCTTTGAGAGATGCTTGCCAAAGTTGTTTTATTTTTAATTTTTCCTTCTTATAAAAGAAGCGTATAGTCATTAAAGAAAGATTTGGAAATAGTAGAAAGAAGATATTTTAATCGCCTGTTTCTCCAAAAGAAATGTGTTTTCTTGTTGGCATATTTCCTGCCAGTGTTTTTTTGTTGCCCGAGGTTTATCATTACTATGAAGCAGGAGGTGGGACAGGGGTGTCCTCGCCTGCATTGCCAGGGGTCTGTCTGCTCCCCCACTGCTCCCAGTGAGGGAGGAATCTCTTCAAAGACTAAGCCCTCAACGCCATGCTCCCTACTAGAGGGGAGAGGAGAGCCCAGGGGGAGGAAGATCCAAAAGAGAATGAAACAGAACCTCCTTATGAGCGCTGGAGCGGTGGGGCAGAGCTGGGGGGTGAGACAAACACAAGGAAGACGACAGAACTGCAGAGGCACAGAGGGTTAGCAGGAACATGGAGGCTGTATTTGCCACCAGGAAAGAGGCCTGGGAGGTGGGCGCGAAGACTCTGGTTGAGGAACATCAGGAGGTGAGGCAGGAAATGTGTGTTGGGGCCATATCATATCATTAGTTTTGATGCCTGGCTAAGGAACTTGTTCTTAATTGAATGGGTATGAGGCACCAGCCATTGAAGGCATGGCAAAAGCAAGGCCACCCCGGGGAGCTCCAGGCTGGATGGGGGTCTCTTCTGTCTGGCTCCAGGGCTCTGACACCCTCCCTCCCAACCCCACCACCGCCCCTGCCCACTCCACGTTGTTAGGTGTGGACGATGGCGCTGACATCCCCAGGGAGCTGGTGGTAGGCATCTATGAGAGGATACAGCAGAAGGAGCTCAAGTCCAATGAGGACCACGTCACGTACGTCACCAAGGTGGAGAAGTCCATTGTGGGCATGAAGACAGTGAGTGTCCACAAGCCGCCTATCTCCCGTCTCCTTTCCTTTCTTTCTTCCTGGCATCTCCTCCCATTCTCCTCCTTACCTTTCCAAAACTCTTTTTTCGTGTTCATTCACGTGATAGTTCTGGAGTACCTACTGTGTGCCGGACACTGCATCTCTTTTTTTTTTTCTGGCCTGATTTCCTCATTGCCTCTTGCCACCAGATACTGCAGCAGGAGAGACGGAGATGAGATGTCAAGAAGGACTGCCCAGTGCTCTAGGGTGGAAGCATCTGGGTGGCCAGATGAGATTTAGTATGCCTCTCCTAGGACAGCATGACTACCAGGCATTCCTGGATGGTCCTGATGAGTAGAAGGCAGGAAATGGGCTCAGTAGGCTCTAGGCTGTGGCATCGCCGTAGATTTGCCCTATTGGTAGTGACCTGTGTCCCAGGCAGCATGTTCCAAGCCTGCCATGATTTTTAAAGTGGGCCTCCTCTGTAGGCTACTACACTTTATACTATAAAGGATGTCATGGGGGTTCCAGTTCCTCCCCCTCATATTGTTGCCTCAGGGGACGGTGTGGGAGAGTTTGGAGACCTCTTCTGAGGCTCTGCACCGGGTTCCGTCCACCCAGTCTGTGCAGGGACAGCCTTTTCTGCTTTCAGAGCCTTTATTGCTGAGGTCTTAGCATCTGTCGGGTTGCAAGCAACTGGTTTGTCTTACACGCTGGAGTAGATGCCAGGTGTCTCTGTGATCCCGTCACTCTTGCACACTTGCATCTGTGCAGTAGAGAAGGGGTGGAGGTGTCATATCTGCAGGCTGCAGCCTGGGACAGGGATGCTGTCAAGGTTATGGAGGGAAGCAGGTTGACAGTGGCTGGACTGGAACAGCCTGAAAGCTCTTCTCAATTTCCTATTCCTGGCCCTCTATCACCTCATTTACTGTGGCTTAGTGGACCCCTTCTCCTCTGGCCGTGCTCCCCAAGAAGCATGACAGGGATGAGCCCTGGGACAGGGGGTGAGCATGTGAGGGAAAGAGCCTCAGACAAGGAGAGAGAAGGATGAGAGTCAAGTCCAGGCCCCACCACAGAACCGGGGCCCCTCCCCTCCCTCCACAGAACCGGGGCCCCTCCCCTCCCCTCCCTCCACAGAACCGGGGCCCCTCCCCTCCCCTCCCTCCACAGAACCGGAGCCCCTCCCCTCTCCCTGGGCCCCCGTCTCCTCTTCTGGAAAATGGGCGCGTAGGTGGGGAGGCCTGGAGGCCTCTGGTCTCACCTGCTGAGCGCCACGCCCGCGTGCAGGTGCTGTCGGTGCCCCACCGCCGCCTGGTGTGCTGCAGCCGGCTCTTTGAGGTGACGGATGTGAACAAGCTGCAGAAGCAGGCGGCGCATCAGAGGGAGGTGTTCCTGTTCAATGACCTGCTGGTGGTGAGTGGCCCCCGCTCCGGGACTGGGCTGGGCTGGGGCTGCCTGCCGCCCTGATCAGCCTGGGCAGGGTCCCTGAAGTGGGCAGGAAAGGACGCCCAGAGGTTTCAGACAGAATGCCTGTTCGGTGGGACGGATCTGCCTTCATGGTGCTTTCACACCGTGGGCGTGAGGGGGCTCAGGCAGACATGCTAATTCCTACATCGTAAGTCATGACACCGAGACGTCAGATGATCTGCTCATGGTTGCACAAACTGTTAACAAACTAGATCCCAGACCACTGGCCTCTCCACGTTACAGGAAGTCCCGGGCAGGGAGTGCACAGGGCTGTGCCTCACACCCCAGGGCCTGGAACAGGGCCTAGGCGAGGCTGGTGTATCTGTGTGTGTGCTCGCACGCACACATACACACATCTGTACCCACAGATACTTTTTTTGCTCTTTAAAAACAAGTATCCATTCAACAAATATTTAATGTGTTGACCATGTGCCAGGCATCATTGTAGGTCTGGAAAACTGGTGAGCAGGACTGGAGCAGGGCTTGTGTCTCCCTCGCACCGGCCCTCTCTATCCGTGAGCCACGTTGGCACTGCCTCTAAAGTGATCACAAGCCTGAACGACCTCTCACCACCTCCACTACTACAGTCTTAGTGCGCACCTGGTACATTCAGTCAACCACATCAGCCTCCACACGGCTCTCCCCACCTCTAGGGTTCACCCCCCGAGAGCAGCAGCATGATCTCTCTGGGGTGCACATTAGGCCGTGTCCCCCTCCCCTAACCTGCCTCCCTGCCCTCTTCTCAGCCCTGTGAGCCGCCTGCCTCCTGTGGGCCAGGCCTTTGTACTTGCTGCTCCTTCTTGCAAAGCTCCTCCAGACCTTGCACCCTCCTCTTGCCTTCCTGGCCTCCTTCTTTTCATTCAAGTCTCAAATCATTTTTGATTCCTTACCCTATTTCATTTTCTTCAAAACACTTAGCACCTTGGTTTTGTTTTTTTGCTGTTATGCTTTATTGTTTGATCACCTGATGGACGCTGTGACACTCTACATTCCATAAGCACCTTAAGGGCAGGGGCTCTGTCCTGAGTTCTGCTGTATCTCCAGGGTTCAGCTCACAGAAGGTGCTGAATATAAATTTGTTTATTAAGCAACCAGATGACTTTACTAAAATGAGCTTTCATTGTAGTAGGGGAGGGAGATAGAAAATAATTAAGAAACAGACAAACAAGATAATATCAGATTGGGGGAAGGCACTATGAAGGCCACAAACCAGGTGATAGTACGGAGAGTGACTGGAGTTAAGGGCCAGGTTTGGGTTTGTTTTGGTTTGTTTTTTAGAGGAGGTGGTCCAGGAAGGCATCTCTAAGGAGGTAGCATTTGAGACTTAAGTAATGAGGGTAACGCAGCCGTGCAAAAAGCTGCCGGGAGAGCTGTGGAGTGGGAAGAGTGTATGCGAGGGGCCCACAGTGGAACTGAGCTTGCCCTTCTCAAGCTACAGCAGGGAGGA
This sequence comes from Hylobates moloch, assembly GCF_009828535.3. NCBI lineage: Eukaryota > Metazoa > Chordata > Mammalia > Primates > Hylobatidae > Hylobates > Hylobates moloch. The sequence continues at coordinate 172,372 of NW_026652283.1, forward strand.
CACCGTGGCCTGGGCAGAAGGCCAGAGTAAGGCAAGGACCACATCAGGTGGGTTTTACAGACCAGCTCAGGCCCCATGGCTTGGCTTCTAAGTACAGAGGGAATAACCACTGTAGGGTTTTGTGCAGTGAAGAAGCACATTTTGGTATAGCGTGTGTACATATATGTATATCTGTACCTGTATGTGCACATTCATCACTGCGTGGGTTTACTTGTGTGATCATGCATCCCCCGGGTGTTTGTGCATCCATGTGTCCATGAGCGTCTGCTCATCAGTCCATGCCTATTTCCCTCTCCTGAACAGATCCTCAAACTTTGCCCGAAGAAGAAGAGCTCCTCCACGTACACCTTCTGCAAGTCAGTTGGCCTCCTGGGCATGCAGTTCCACCTCTTTGAGAACGAGTGTAAGTATTTGACAGTCAGTGTAAGTCTTTCAGAAGGAACAAATGAATGAAATGGCTGGGGCGAGTTGAGGGAGAGGGGCTAGACAGCAGAGTGGATGGAGGCACGAGATCCCATGCCCTCCTCATGTCTGGCTGGCTCCAGCCCTCGGCTGCTGCTGCTCACAGCCCACTGGGGGCCTGGGGTCTGCTTTCCAGATTACTCTCATGGCATCACACTGGTGACCCCGCTCTCGGGCTCTGAGAAGAAGCAGGTGCTGCATTTCTGTGCCCTGGGCTCGGACGAGATGCAAAAGTTTGTGGAGGACCTGAAGGAGTCCATTGCTGAGGTGACGGAGCTGGAGCAGATCCGGATAGAGTGTAAGGACGCGGGTTCCCCGAGGCAGCTGGTGGGGGTTCCCATTCAGCAAGGGACAGGGGCAGCTTGAGACAGACATGCCTGACTCCAGGGAGCTGACCCCACTTCAGACCCTTCCCATCTCCAGGCCCCACCGCACCACACTCCCACAGCCCGGGTGGGAGCACCAGTTCCCGTGTTTCTTCACAATTAAAGTGAGGCTTGCTAGAGTGCACACACGTGTGTACACAGATCAGCAGGCACGTGGGGCTGCACGTGGGCCTCTTGGAACAGAGAGCTCTGCTGTTTTACCAGGATGACCAAGCGAGCTGGCCAGGCAGGCCCATGGGCTCTGGTGCTTTCCTTCCCACCAAACCGTCTGCTGTTACCTCCCCCGCTGTGGCCCAAGTCTGTACGTTGCATCTGGTTGGCCTCATTTCTTCACTCTCTTTGAATCTTGAATCATCCTTCTACTTTATTCTTTTTAAAACATTGTCATTTTGAAGAGTCTAGGCTGCCTTCTTACTATCCTGCATCTTACAGTAGTCTCTGTTCCTCTGAGGAATGCTTAGATTCTAGATTGTTCCATTCAGGCATTTTAGAGAATACGTGGGTCTCTTTCTATGTCCAGGTGGTTTACTGGCCGCTTTGGGGTTAAGGGAAGAGCGGCAAGGGCACAGAGGCTCCAGACAGCCTTTAAGGGAAGACTGAATAACAGATTCAGAAACTAAAACAGGAAGTGAAAATAGGCTTAGGCCTGCCTCTATGGCCACCTAGTTAGAAAGTGTTTCTAAATTAATATCTGCCCATTAGGCGCTAGGAAAGGCAGGGAGAGTTTTTGAGCAGGGGATCAATGTGACAGGCTGGTGCTTTTGAATCATCATGTTCGAGGCTCCTACTACACACCAAGCAGTCTATTTCTGTTCTGTGCATCCTCATAGTGACGCTGCAAGGTAGGTGCATTGACCCCACCCTACAGCTGAGGCTGGGAGGAGTTCAGCCGTGTGTCCAGGTCGTGCATGTTGGAAGCGGAGGAGCTGTCATTTTCATTTACGTTTGATTCTATACTTTCCACTCGAGAGTGAGAGAAGAGGTTCTGTTTATTTTTTCTAAGGAAACAATCTAAATCAGGGTGAAATGAGATCCATCAGACTGGACTCTAGAATTCAGGTAGCTGCTTGGTGGGGAGGGGTGCGTGGAAACTCCCTTCAATCTGTTGGCGTATTTGAGTTTGGTGGTGAAACAAACGGATTCTTTTCAAGGGCTGGACTGGATATCCCCAGAGAGGCCGCCTCTGCTGTTGTTCTGGAGCATTTTCAAGGAAGCACCTTGAAATGGCTTCACTTCTCTCATTGTCTAACTGTCCCAGATGGCTCCGCACTGCCCTGGGGGGCCGTAGCACACCAAGTGGCACCAGCATTGCTGGGAGAGGCACCTTCCCCCATCAGCCCAGGAGCAGCATGTACCCCGGTTCCCAAAGTCACAGAGGAGCAGATAGCGTCAGAATCTGTCATGTCAGGAGGTGAATATCCTCTCCTGCTGCCTCAAGGGTAAAAGAACAGGAAGAAAGGCTCATGCTTGGCCCTCAGTCTTCACCGGAGAGAAAGGGAAGGAACAGCTGAGGGAAGAGGAAGGGCAGGCCAGGGAGACAGGGAGGAAAGGAAGCCAGGAAAAAAGAAAGAAAATGAGCTGGGCTCAGTGGCTCACACCTGTAACCCTCGCACTCTGGGAACTCAGTGGCTCACAGGCTCACAGCTGTAACCCTCACATTCTGGGAACTCCGTGGCTCACAGCTGTAACCCTCACACTCTGGGAACTCCATGGCTCACAGCTGTAACCCTCACACTCTGGGAACTCAGTGGCTCACGCCTGTAACCCTCGCACTCTGGGAACTCAGTGGCTCACAGCTGTAACCCTCACACTCTGGGAAGCTCAGTGGCTCACGCCTGTAACCCTCGCACTCTGGGAACTCAGTGGCTCACACCTGTAACCCTCACACTCTGGGAACTCAGTGGCTCACACCTGTAACCGTCACACTCTGGGAACTCAGTGGCTCACAGGCTCACAGCTGTAACCCTCACACTCTGGGAAGCTCAGGAGGGAGGACGCCGCTCGAGCCCAGAAGCTCAAGAACAGCCTGGGCAACACAGCAAGGCCTCGTCTCTACAAAAAAGAAAAGAAAATGGAAAACAGTATCCTGGGAACTCAGTGGCTCACAGCTGTAACCCTCACACTCTGGGAAGCTCAGTGGCTCACGCCTGTAACCCTCGCACTCTGGGAACTCAGTGGCTCACACCTGTAACCCTCACACTCTGGGAACTCAGTGGCTCACACCTGTAACCGTCACACTCTGGGAACTCAGTGGCTCACAGGCTCACAGCTGTAACCCTCACACTCTGGGAACTCAGTGGCTCACAGCTGTAACCCTCACACTCTGGGAACTCAGTGGCTCACACCTGTAACCCTCACACTCTGGGAACTCAGTGGCTCACACCTGTAACCGTCACGCTCTGGGAACTCAGTGGCTCACAGGCTCACAGCTGTAACCCTCACACTCTGGGAAGCTCGGGAGGGAGGACGCCGCTCGAGCCCAGAAGCTCAAGAACAGCCTGGGCAACACAGCAAGGCCTCGTCTCTACAAAAAAGAAAAGAAAATGGAAAACAGTATCAGCTACCATTTACTGAGGACTAATTCTCACAACAGCTTTCCACAGTGGGTATCACGTTCCTCATTTTACAAATAAGGAAACAGGCTAAAAGCACTTAGGGAAGTTGTCCAGGTTCACAGTCAGTGACAAAACAAGGTTTGCGTCCAATGGCCCAGGACCCCTCACTTGTAATTATGATGCTAATTTCTCCAAAGCCAAGAGAGCCCCTCTGTGGGGAGAGAAACAACTCTCAGTTCAGTAGAAATATTCAGCATCGATCGATGGGCTGGTGTGATTTAGGCCATCAGGACAAATTGTTCTGGTTTGGAGGCCTACAGTTCAGTGTCCCTGGTTTCTAGACAACCAGAGAGACTGAAAATGGAGCCCAGAGAGTAGCTTTAATAAAAGAAACTTGAGTTATGTCTCCTGGAAAATAGAAGCGGGAGGAGTGATTTAATAATCATGTCAAATCTCCAAGGATGGCAGCCGGCAGTTCTGTAGCTCCACTGAGAGAAGAACAAGAAGGAAGAAGTTTCCAATCCAGTGAGAGGAATTAAAGTTGAGTACCTAGACAGATGTCCTGGCCCCGCAGCCTTGCAGCTTCCACACCCTCGGTATGGACTTTCCTTCTTGGGAGAGCTTTGAACACCTTGTGGAGGCTCAGCCGGCCGGGCAGGCTCCGTCCTCCCAGGCGCCAGGTGGAGAGGTGGGGTGTCACCCCTGTCAGCAGGCTCTGCTGTGCCAAGTGCTTTTCACACAATGTAACAAAACTGATACAGGTTGGTGCGAAAGTAATTGCGGTTTTTGCCATTACTTTCGCACGAACCTTAATACTTACGGAGTACGGGTCACTAGCCAGGCCTTGTCCTCAGTGCTTTATGTGTATCTCCCCGTGCCGTCCTCTTAATGACACCGTGAAGTGGGCATGGCTGCCCTCTCGAGTGAGGCATGGAGAGGTTGGGTAACTTGCCTAAAGCCACACAGCCAGGGAGTGTCGGAACCAGGATTCAAACCCAGGCAGTTCACCTCCCTCACATCAGCCTCTTCTGTGCCTCTCTGACGTTCAAGCAGATATGAGGATGCGGCTCCGAGGGGGTATTTAACTTGCTGCCCGGTGGTGGGGCCAGACCCGAGGTCCGTGTTTCACAGCCTGTACTGGGACCTCTCCTCCTCTTCCTCCCCTTCCCCCGGCCCCTCATTTCCTCCCTCACCTCTGTGTGGTTGAGGTTAAGGTTTCTCTTGCACACGGGCCTCTCCATTCCTTAGGGGAGCTGGAGAAGCAGCAGGGAACAAAGACACTCTCCTTCAAGCCCAGCGGAGCCCAGGGGGACCCACAGTCGAAGCAAGGATCGCCGACAGGTGAGCCCCGGCTCCGCCCAGGGTGCCAGCCCCCGTGGAGGCCACTCAGGGACCCTGGGTGTGGGTCCTGGGCAATCTGCAAGGAGAGTTGCCCATTCCCATGGCTGAGGAGTGCCAGGCTTGCCTTCTTTAATCTCATGGGCTTTCGTGGTGGGAGTGAGGAGGAAGGCAAGAGAGAAATGTGTCTGTCCATTTTGCAAACTGCAGCAGAGTTCTGGAGTCCATGTGAGATGTCACTGTCTGCCCTGGAGGAGTCAGGCAAGAGTCCTGGCATCCCGGCCCCAGCAGGGAGGCCTTCCCTCCTGCAGCCAGGCTGTCTTGACGAGGCGATGTCAAGAGAAACACCATGAGGAACACTCTCCAACCAGGCAGTGTAAGAGGGCAGGGTGACCAGAAGGATCTGCATCTTGCTCTTCTCTCTACAGTCCCTACACTAACGAGCCACAAGCACTTCCTGATCCCTGGCTCAGGTCAGCCCACCCCAAATCCAGACAGACCCTCAAACTCCACTTCTCTAGTGGTTCCTCCAATTGAATTGCTCACTCCAGCCGGGTCAAGTTGGCTCCAGAGCTGGCACCTCCTTCGGCCTGCCCCAACCTTACCCCCACCTGCAGGGAGCAGGAAAGGTTTCCACCACCTCCCCTCCACCAGCCCCAAATAAAGAGAATGAGGGGAGATGCATGAGAATTCAGTCTCATACCAGTGAAATCCCAGCAAGCCATCCACAACTGTCCACCCATTAGTTAACTCAGTCACTTACTCTCACACTCAACAAATGCTTCTTGAATGCCTGCTGCCCTTTTTTTTTTTTTTTTGAGACGGAGTCTCGCTCTGTCGCCCAGGCTGGAGTTTTTTTTTTTTTTTTTTTTTTTTTTTTTTTTTTTTTTTTTTTTTTTGCGCCCGCCACCACGCCCGGCTAATTTTTTGTATTTTTAGTAGAGAC
>NW_026652283.1:178458-178553 GCF_009828535.3 Hylobates moloch
AATTCAGTCTCATACCAGTGAAATCCCAGCAAGCCATCCACAACTGTGCACCCATTAGTTAACTCAGTCACTTACTCTCACACTCAACAAATGCT
>NW_026652283.1:178653-211675 GCF_009828535.3 Hylobates moloch
CCCCGGCTGGAGTGCAGTGGCGCGATCTCAGCTCACTGCAAGCTCCGCCTCCCGGGTTCACGCCATTCTCCTGCCTCAGCCTCTCCGAGTAGCTGGGACTACAGGCGCCCGCCACCACGCCCAGCTAATTTTTTTTTTGTATTTTTAGTAGAGACGGGGTTTCACCGTGGTCTCGATCTCCTGACCTCGTGATCCGCCCGCCTCGGCCTCCCAAAGTGCTGGGATTACAAGCGTGAGCCACCGCGCCCGGCCTAACCTGCTGCCCTCTCAGAACACTGGAAAGCCAGGGTCGTAGCAAGACACCAGCTTGAGCTGAGAAACTCCAGTGGGCTCCGTGCTGTCCACGACCCACCACAGTCGGCCCTGAGTCCTGACTTGAAACAGGCAGCGGCACGGGGACGGGTTACGGCAGCGAGGACATGAGACTCACTTTCCAAGCAGGACATGGGGCTCTTTCGCTATGTGGAGATTCTGTGATGGAATCTTCCCTGTATGAGTTTGACCTGCCATCATGCATCTGTAATTCTCCACGCTGCCTGATCTCAGCCGGCCTCTTCATTTCTATAAGGTCACAGGGCACGGGTCGCTGCTTTTGTTTTCTCAGCTGTGAAACCCCAGAGCCAGCCCTCAGCTGCGTATCATTCCCTGCCATTCCTTCCTGCCTCTCTTTTGGAAGCCGCCCGCCCTGGTTAGGCCCAGATGCCTGTCCCCAAGGACGTGTCCCTTAGTCCCCTCCACAGCGGGGTCTTTCTCATTCCCAAACAATGGTGCAGCTCCCTCTACTGCTGCAGGAAGCAGAGGGCTGAGCACAGCAGGGGGAAGCTGGCACCCCCAGGGGTTGGGAAATGAGAGGGGCTCCTGCAGGGGTCGCGGTGGAAGCTGGGAGTGACTCAGCCACAAAGAGCCAATGAGCTGTCCGTGGGGGTCCGCAGGGCCCCTGCTGCTGTGCCAGGCTGGCCAGAAGGCCCTCAGGGTAATTACAGAGCCATTATCAGCTCTCACCGTGCCAGGCACTGCGGTGAGTGCTGTGCAGGTCTCAGCCCATTCAGTCCTCCCCCTCAGCCAGTCTGCAGGGCTGGGGACAAAGAAGTGTGGCCCACGCTCAAGGAGGCTGTGATCCACGGAGGCTGATGAACGTGGCGCCCACAACCCAGGCCCCCTCCAAGCCTTTCACCGTTCGTCCTGGGAAGGCTTTGACTGTGGGCAAATCGGATTCCACAATGCCCACATCAGAAAGAGCGGCAGAGATCTTCTAGTCTGCAGCAGCCCAGAGAGATGTAGCATCTCGCCCAGGTCACATAGCTCCTAAGTGGCAGAGTGGGGCTCCCAACCTCCGCCTCAGTGAGGAGCAGTGTGACCCCAAGTCTTAGCTGCAGAGATGCTTGAGGGGCACAGGGGAGGGGCAGGGGCTTGGCTCAGCCAGTGGAGAATGAGCCCTGTGCTCTTTGCTTTCAAAGCCAAAAGGGAAGCCGCGCTCAGGGAGAAGCCGGCGGAGACCACGGTGGAGGTAAGTGGAGCCCTGGTTGCCCAGGTGAGTGACTACCCTGCCCCCTTGTTCTTCTTCTCACCGTCTCTGTTGTTTCTCTTCTCAGGTATTAATCAATGCCTCCCCAGCCCGACTCACCATTTTACCAATTTCAAGAGATACAATTAAAACTTACTGCTAGCATGGGTAATGCCACTGTTCCAGCGCCTAATTAAGCCACGAGCTCTTTCTCCCCTTTCCCCAGCCTGCTGTCCGAGGCCGAGCTCCCAGACTAACACAGTGGAGACGGAGCTCACAACACCCTAGGGCCATCCTTCCTGTGTGCCCCCAAATCCACCTCCCCAGCAAATGCTCACTGCTCACTGCTCCCCCAGTACTTGCTGTATCAGAAGACCCCACATCCCCTTCGCCAAGTCCTCCCACCCTCCATAGCGGGGAGCCTGGGCTCCCTCCCTTAGGTCAGGCCCCAAACGATCACTTCTGGGGCAGACCCTGCCCTCTTGGACACCTGGGGCTAGGTTGGAGAATTGAGACTTGGGGGCAGGTGGGAGGGGGAACTCCTCCCCAGAACAGCTGGTCCATCTGGAAAGCTGGCCATGGCGTAGGGATGTGTGCAAAAGAAAATGAGACAGAGTAGGGTGGGGCTGCCCTGAGGGCTTTCCTGGGGGAAGAGGGATAAGCTGAAGACTGTCTGTGGTGGAGGGGCGGCTGCCCATCGGGCTCCACGCCACATAGCAAGGGACTGCAGAAGAGCCAGCAGCAGCTGGTCCCTGCCAAACCCCCACAGTGCCACCTATGGGAGGAGTGTGCAGGTGCCCCTACAAGCCTCGTGAGCCCCACCCTCTCCCACTGGGTCCTCTTGCACCCCAGTGAGTCCCAGCTCCACTCCTTTTCTGCCCGGCCTCCTGGGGCCACCAGCTGCTCATACAGACACCTCCCTTCCCAACCCTACTTCGACCCGGAGGGGCCCCCATTAGGTGTCTTAGGAAGGTGCCCTACCCACCAGTGTGACTAAGCCCTGGGAAGCAACACGATACCCCAGGGGAGCTCAGTGTCTTCTCTCTCCCCTACGGCCCCCCACTCCCCACACACCCGTGTCTGGAGGAGGCACCTTTACAAGGAGGAGCTTCCTGCCCCAGCAGCTGACAAGCCCCCAGGGTGGGTATTCTATTCCCCGCCCCCCTCCACTCCCCATCCTCCGCAGCTGCCCATTCTTGAGCCTTGCAGATAAGCACACCCGTGCCCAGCCCTCTGTTCTGTTCTGCCAGCCCTGCCCTGCCCTGCCCTAGCCTGAGCTACCCAGGGAGGACAACCAGCCCCACGCACTCCTCCCTCCTGCCCTAACAGCATATGGCTATCTGCAAGGCTGCCACCCTCAGCTAGCTCCAGGGCCCCGCCAGCCTCTGCTCTCCCGCACAGAGGGCAGCCTCGCCTCCCACGGCCTCAGCTGGACCCCAGGCTCTCTCTCCTCTGCCCTCTCTCTGCCGTTGCTGGCCAAGCCCCTCTGGCAGGTGCTTCTCCATCTTCTCTGAGCTGTTCTGACCTGCTGCTCATGTTCCATCCTCTGTCTCCCCGCTCCCCTCATTCTTTCTTTCATGAGCAGGGAGGTGAGAAGGGGGTCAGATGAGAGGACATTTTGCTGTCACTTCCTGCTTTTCACTTACTGACCACTAAAGAGGAAGGATCCAGACTGGGGTGGGGCCGGGGTGCAGTGGAGGGGACCAGAGCAGGGGAGGTAAACGGGAGGCGCAGGCTGTGGCCCAGAGGGGGTGCGGCACGGGGAGATTCAGGGAGAAGAAGGACGGCTCTGTGGGTCTGGACTGGGACAGCCAGACATTCACCTGGGGAGGGGCCGCTGCTAAGTCCAGGCAGAGGGAGGCAGATGAGCACAAGCCCGTCCTGGCTGTCTCAGGCCCCGTGTCTCCTGGGGAGGAATTCAGAATACAAGCAGGAGGGGAGGAGCCCGCGCCCTCCAGCGGCTTCTACCTGAGTGAGGACCCTGGAGGGATCCCCAGAGGCAGGTGGGCCCCAGCCATGCTCTCGCCTGCCATGTCTTGGAAGGACAGTGAGGGGCTCAGGGCACCTTCGTTTGTTTAGAGAGACCTCAGGCCTGGAACATGTGCTGAGGTTGGAGGCTGAGAAGGAAAAATAAAGTCCGTGACATGCTGAGTGTGGCAGTGGGGCTCACGAATATTGAGGGGCAGACAAAGGCCTGGGGAGCTTCGGGAGGGAAGTTGCCCCCTGGGAGTGCACAGGTCGGGGAAAGGGTGTCCCTGAACTGCACCTGCAGCCAACAGGATGAGGAAATGCTGGTTTAGGGCTCCGGGATAGTTTTGGGCTGGGCCAGCCGGGTCTAGGCCTGGGATGAGGTACCTCCCCTGCAGCTTCCGTTTCCCCCTCTGTGCTCTGAGCACCGGCCCCAGGTGGTGCTGCCCGAGGACAGATGGCAGCCCAATAGAAAGATCCTTAGAGAGGAGGAGGGTCTCAGCCTCCCCCAGAGGACCCAGGTGTTTGGAGGGGGTTGTGTGGTGTCATAACCACAGGCAGGGAAGCTTGAGGGTGGAACGGTGTGAGGAGTTAAATCCCTCTCCTTCCAGAATCCTCTAGCCTCCCTTCCACCCATCTCCTCCACCTCCCACTGCTAGCAAGGGGAGGCCAAGTCCATAGTGACCTCCACGGTCTGAGGGAGGGGCTCATGAGCGCCATCTGGGCCACCTCCTCCTGCCCCGCCTTGGGGATCAAGGCTAGAGCCCTCTCTGGGGATCCTCTCCTGCAGCCAGGCAAGTTAACCAGGACCCAGCTTGGGCCAGAATGGCAGCTGGGGAGCTGACTCTACCCCCAGCTGTCTGGGCTGCTCTTGAATGCAGGGTCATGGCCGTGGGGAGTCTGGGAGGACAGGTAGGTCCAGGTCACCCTCTGGCATTCTGAGGTTTAAGCCTCTATGATGTTGACGGTGCCAATGATCCTTTCTCTATAACAAGGCTGGAGGGAACAGAGGAAAAGGCTCAGAAACACTTGGCCGTGCCCCTGGGTCTGCCCTCCTTTGCCTCAACACACTCCTGGGAGGTGGGGAGGGGCAAAGACTATGACTCCTGCTTTCAAGCTCAGAGTGTGGTGGAAAAGGAAGTGAGGACACCCGGCAGGTCCATGAAATCAGGCAGCAGAGGTACGCAGAGCCCATCTCACAGATGAAGAGACTGAGGCTGCAGAGCGGTGCTGCTCAGTCAGTGGCAGAACATGCCAGCCTCTTGACTCCTCTCTCCCCCCTGGGCAAAAGCCAGGGTCACAACCCAGTCTTCTTGCGGGTGGAGAGATGGGGAGAGGATCAGAGTGAGGGCTGAGAGTGGGAGGGAGGCCAGGGGAGGCACAGGGCAGCCTGTCCTAGCAGCTGGGAATTAGTCTTGTAACATTTCATGCTTCTCTGGCTGTTTCTAAACTAGGTGTCAATTCACAACAGGCTTCAAACGTCCCAGCACAACTCCGGGCTGGGGGCCGAGAGGGGAGCGCCGGTGCCGCCGCCAGACCTGCAGCCTAGCCCCCTGAGACAGCAGACCCCGCCACTGCCGCCGCCGCCACCCACACCCCCGGGCACCCTGGTGCAGTGCCAGCAAATTGTCAAGGTCATCGTCCTGGACAAGCCCTGCCTGGCCCGCATGGAGCCCCTGCTGAGCCAGGCCCTCTCCTGCTACACCTCATCCTCCTCTGACTCCTGCGGCTCCACACCCCTGGGCGGCCCCGGCTCTCCGGTCAAGGCCATCCACCAGCCTCCGCTGCCCCCGCCCCCACCCCCCTACAACCACCCTCACCAGTTCTGTCCACCAGACTCCCTGCTGCACCGGCGCCGCTACTCCAGTGGCTCAAGGAGCCTGGTGTAGACTCTGCCCTACTACCCTGCTGTCCCGGGAGGGCTGGCCACTGGGGGGCCTGGGCTGCCCCTCCACTGCTCCCCATACCCTGGCACGATGCGTTCCTGGTCACTGATCACCATCATTTTGGGAAGAGAATCCCAATCCCTGGCACCTGGGTTTGCCTCATCCAACCATCCTTCCCTTTCTCAGCTGCACCCCCTCTCCAGATCTGAAGACACACCTCACTCTCCCGGGGCCCTAAAGAGCCAGACCCGGCGGAGGCCTCCTCTTCCCCTGGCCACCACTTTCCCCCATTGGACCATGGACTGAAGAAAACTGGAGCTGAGGGTCTAACGAGCTTGCAGGCTTTGAGTCTGTTAGTGCCCGGGGGCCTCGGGCCATGGGCAGCAGCAAGAGGCTGGGCCGGCCGGCAGTGGAGCACTAGACAGAAGCAGCTGGCTCACAGCCCAGAACTAGTCCCTCTGTGGCTGCACTGAGGGGAGGAGGGTTGGTCCCACCCCCTGGAGGGACAGGTGGGAGGAGTGAGGAGGGGGCTTTTTCTGCCACCTCCGCCCCCAAGCCTGGCACTCTCAGGAGGCTACTCCTTGGTCCCCAGGGACGTTGGCTGTCCTGACCATGTCCTTCCCCCTCCTCCCAGGGCGTCTGCTTCCTCAGGAGCTGCCCAGACTCCAGAAAAGCTTGGAGAAAGGGAGGCGGGAAGGGGAGCACTTTTGGCTCTCTGTAGGTCAGTTCAACAGGGCCACGGGATTGCCAGGTCATGTATCTGCAAAATGCACCTTTTTAAAGAGTTTCTTAGTTCCCCAGCCCCAGCTAATACCCGGCCAATGCCGTGTGCACACAGGCACGTGCACGCAGACACGCGTGAGAACCAGGCCATTCCTTCCATTGTGGAAGCAGAAGTGGAGACGGGGCAGTGACGTGCCCAGCAGAGATGGGGCTCGGCCCCAGGCAGGGCTCCCTCCTGCATGAATCTGTGGCCTCCAGGAGGGACTCGGGTGCAGATGTAAGCAAGAAAAACAGGGGCTCCAGAGGCATATGCATTTCCCCTGTGCCCCTCAGCCTTTAAATATTCCCTCCTCCTAGAAGGTTCTAGACCCCCCCCCTTCCAGCAGGGGTGCCCAAGAGTCCCTGGACCCTCAAAATTGCAAAGGAGACCCAAGCGGGGCTCGCTGACCTCCCAGGGCCCAGCAAGATGGGGTAGCCAGCCTTAGGTGGCCCCACGAGCCCAAGCCTGGGGAAGGGCCCCTCCCCAGCCAGACGAGAGGCAGCCACCCCAGAGACCACAGGAGCCGTACCATGGCCTGTGCGGTCAGGCTCTATCAGGACGTGTCTGTCCCAAGCCTGGCCAGGCTCTAGTCCTGTGCCAGTAGCTCACTGCTGTCCTGTGTGCAGGAGCCTGTGGTTAAGGCCTCCTGGGAGAGGCAGTGAACATGAGTCAAAGGTGACATGGGCTTGAGTCTCCCCACCCTTCCCCCGCCCCGCCCCACCCCACCCCACCTGCAGTAGCCGGGCCACGTAGGAGGCAAGGATCATTCCCTGCTCTCAGAGGTTCCAGATGACCTAGTTTCGTTTCGTGTGTGTGTGTGTGTGTGTCTGTGTCTGTGTGTGTAGTCACCCAGACGTCACTGTGATATCACCCAGTGAGTCTATTTCTGGCCCTGTCTTTGTCGGCCCAGTTTCTGTAACTTGCAGCCAATTTGCCCTCTCCCCTGTGGCTGCCAGCCCATCTGCCCCTCTGTGTCCTTGCTGCCCTGGCCCTCCTCTGTTTTCTGTAACAAGATGCTCCAGTCATTGCCTTTCAGAGTGGAGCAGACGACAGATGGGGTGCACAAATTCAGACACCTCTGATGCCCTTAGCCAGGGCAGGGATCGCCCTTAAAGTGAAGGCCTGGACAGGAGGTGTCAGGGACTTGAGAGGAGGTGGAGTTGTGGGGATGGAAGTGGAGGAATCAAAAGGAGGGAAGCTGAAAATAGAATGAAAACGATGACGAAGAGGCAGGAGTGCGAGGTATGGGGGAATAGGAACTATGAGCTAAATATACTTATGGGGTGGGGGCCGTGGGGGCCAGGGACACTCTCCCAGACAGCCCTGGCCTGCCAGGCAGGACCCCATCCCCTGCTCACATAGCTCTTCAAGCTTACAAAGTGCCCTCTCCCCTGTTGAGGGGCACAGCAACCCCAGACCCTCCCTCCCACCTCAGCGGAAGCCCCCATCTTCCAAATTGGAACGAGCAAGTCTCAGGGCTGGCACGCATCTGGGCCTCTAGCTGAGAACCTGGACTCTCAGGCACCTCAGGGCCCCCGCCCCAGGGCAGAGGCCCACTCCTTGCGTTGGAGCAGTGGCTGCCCTGGGCCCCACGGGCAGCACAGGGAGTGTCCAGGAAGCAGCCCAGCCGGGGTCAGCGTCCCATGGAGCCAGTCCTGAGCTGGAAGGGACATTTAACCCCTGAGGGCCTGGGGCAGGAAACAGCTGGCCCTCCTCATTGTCAGGGGAAGCAAATGCCCAACATCCGTAACCTCCCTTCCCTGCTCAGTCCCCAGGCCAAGGTTGGAACCTCTCTCCATCCCTGTCCCCAGAGCCTAGACCTCAGGGACCTGGGAAAAGCCTCCTGCTCCTTCCCCATGGCAGCAGACAGGGCAGGGCCTCCAGCCCCCCAGAGGGCCAGTGGGGGTGCTCTCAGGCCTTCCTGCTCTTCCAAGGTTGCGGGGATAGTAGAGTGCTGAGCCCCCAGACCCAGTCACCCCAAGATGGCCCCACTCTATCCACTCTCTAGACCTTTGGGAAATCTGGGTCCCTCTCCTGATTTGATCCATTCGGCCCCAACTCCAGAGTCTGGAATGGGAGATGAAACTAGTTTTCCACCCACTTTTGGGCAAATCCCACCCCTAGATCTGAAGCAAGCCCTGCTGGCAGCTTGTCCTGGAAGTCTGCCTGCCTGTCTGCACAGGTGTCTTGATCCGGCACACACTGATCAGCCCTGCGTCTTCGAGCCCCTGCGCCACCAGTCCCCATGGCCCGCCAGGAGTCTCTTTGTACCCACTAGGCTTCCCTGATGACCATCTGTCTGTCTGTCCCTGTGTCTGCTGTACATACCTCCTGCTACACCCTCTCCCCGCACACCCGTCACCCATAAGAGAGAAAACTCTCTAGGGAAAGGCAGGGTGGCTGCACCCAGCAACTAATCCAAATGGCAAATATTTTGTAACAAAATAGCCCAGAGTATTTTATCTGTTCAATTCATAGAGTTTTAGAAATTATATTGAAAGATGTCACTTGAGAAAACTGTGTCGGCGCAGCTTCTTTTGTTCTCCCAGCAGGGAGCCCTCGCCTTAAATCAGAGCATCTCTTGGTGAGGATTTGAGGACACCGATGCCCTCAGCCCCTCAGGCTTCTCTCCCCTGGCCACAGCAGCACCATTCCTTTACCCCAGGATAATGCACTCATGTCCCATGGTTAGGAACCCCCGTCTTCAATAAAGGAGACTCGGGTGTGGGAAGATAAGGTAAGTCTTCTGATGGGTGTACACTGGCAGAGCTGGGGGCAGGGCTAGGACACTGACCACCATGTGTGTGGGCCTGACCCGATAACACATGCATACACCCCCCTCACTCCACCTCCCCAAGCACACACACACACAGCTTTCAGCCAGCCCAGAAAGCAGGCTACAATGGAGACCGAAGGCAGCTGTGGAGGGAGGAGGCCCCACGACAGTCAGTACACCTCCAGGGGGGAGATGAGGACCACCTCTGGCCCGCTTGGCTTTCTGCAGTGAAGAGTGAGGGTTTGTCAGGGTGCAGGGGAGGCCATCCCACTGGCCATGCCAGACATCAGCTCCCAAAGCCTGACTTCAGTGGCAGGGTCTGGTCTGTCCAGCTCCTGGGTCCAATCTTCCTGAAATGCAGGAGCAATGGGGCCCGTGAAAGGACTGGAGGAGGATTGCTGGGGACAGTGCACAAAGCCACAGAGAGCAATTCAGCAAACATATCCTGAGCCCCAACAGTGTGCCAGGTCCCCCACTGGGAGCCAGAAGGCATGCCAAGGTTCTGGGAAGCATATGGATATGACAGTAGCCAAGTGGCTGTAAGGAAACAGGGAAGGCTGGAATGAGGACTGGGAGAGGGGCAGGGGCTCAGCCAGGTGTTCACAGCCAGGTGCAATGCTCAGCTCAGCTCCACGGGGGGTTGAGATGGGGTGGCTCTCCCAGTCGGGGAGAGAGGAGAGAGCCTTCCAGCAACACTGAGTCATCAGAGGAGAGCAACTGGCTGCCCCAGGACACCCGCAGAGAGGGCACCCAGCTCTCCTGGTGACCAGAATTCTGAACACCTGGAAATCCCAGCAGCTTCAGCACCTTCCCCAGGCTGGTTCCTGTTGTTCTCAGCTAAAGGGAAAGGAAACAACCTCACCCTCTTCCCAGGAAATGGGAAATTCCAGAATAATGACCTGTCCCATCCTGGGAATTCTCTGACCTGGGAAGCTGAGGACTGGCCCCTTGAGAGCAGTCTGCGGGGAACCAGCTCAGCCTGGGCCCGGGAGAGTGCCAAGGGCCAAGACGGCCCTGCTGCTATCTGTGCCGGACGCAGGCCCATGGCACCATTCTCCAAATCTCGGGCCCCTGAGGTCATCTAGGATGAATAGTTGTCCCACCAGTGAGAGGGAGACCATCCTGTTCTGATAGAACCTGTCTGGTGGTCCAGGCCCCTCTGTGCCCATCTGCCATAGGGATGGAGAGCTACGGTCCGTGCATCTCCTCCATAATGGCCCTTTGTAGATGGGAGAATGTCAGACTCATCAGTCACAGACTTAGAATGGTCCTAGTAAGGGGTCCCAGAATGTACTGGTTTCTGGCTGAGAGCAGTGGCCCGGAGCTAGTGCTGGAAATCAGGGTGAACTGAACGGTAAGTTTGTGACCACCTGCTGAGCACTGTTCCAGGTGCTGGGGGCTATGCAGTGAAGGGGACAGGGGAAGTTCACACAGGGGGTGTCATCAACAAGAAATGCAGCAACTGCCTTCACATAGAGGATGGTGACCCCACTGGGGTGATGGGGAGAGCCTGTTTTAGGGTGAACATTCAAGGAAGGCCTCTCTGAAGAGGAGAATTCAACATGGTCAAGGTCTGGTCTGGGGGCAGGTGAACGGTTCAGAGACCATCACTTCAAGTCAAATGACCACATATTTATGAGGCAGAAACCAAGACGGTTTGTCAAAAAACTGTTTCCTGATATATGCGTTTACTTACATGAAAAAATCTTATGAAAGTGTAAACATGAATTTCAAAACATCTTTACTGAGGAAAGCAAATCCAGGCCAGACGGTCACCACAGTCACAGGCCAGGAGAGGAAGTGCTTCAGAGTGGGCAGTCAGGCGCTCCGGGCAGGCAAGGATGGGGCCGGGGGTGGGGCAGAGCTAAGGCCACGTGGGCAGCCACCACCGCAGGAAAACCAGGCCACCGAAGTAGACCGCAGAAAGCACACACCAGCAGCGGTGAAGTCAAGCTACCCTGAGCCGAGGCAGCTGCTGCCCAGGGCAAGCACGTGTTTGCGTGACCCTGCATAGCGATGGGGAGCAGCCCACTCTAGGTCAAGGCAGCCTGCAGGCAGCCTGCTGTCCACCTCCTCCTCTGTCGCCTCAAACCAAGAGGGCTCAGGTTTGCCATTTTAAAATTTTTCCTGTATTTATGTTTCAAAGGGGCCTCGGCCTGTCGCCCAGGCTGGAGTACACGGGGAGGATCACAGCTCACTGCAGCCTGCAACTCCTGGGCTGACAGGACCCTGCCGCCTCAGCCTCCCACGTAGCCCAGACTAAGGGTGCGTGTCACCACGCCCTGCTGATTTTTAAATTACTATTATTATCATTTTTGTAGAGACAGAGGTCTCTCTCCAGCCTGGCCAACATGGTGAAACCCCGTCTCTACTAAAAATACAAAAATTAGCCAGGTATGGTGGCGTGAGCCTATAATCACAGCTACTCGGGAGGCTGAGGCACGAGAATCGCTTGAACCTGGGAGGCGGAGGTTGCAGTGAACTGCAATCATGCCACTGCACTCCAGCCTGAGCGACAGAGCGAGACTCTGTCTCAAAAAAAAAAAAATACATAAAAATAAAAAGATGGGATGTCTCTCTATATTGCCCAGGTTAGTCTTGAACTCCTGGGCTCGAGGGATTCTGTCTCCTCAGCCTCCTGAGTAAACTGAGACTGCAGGCGTGCACCACTATGCCTGGCTAATTTTTGTATGTCTCTGTAGAGACAGAGTCTCACTATGTTGCCCAGGCTGGTCTCGAACTCCTGGCCTCAAGGGATCTACCCACCTCGGCCTAGGCTTGCCATTTTTAAATAATGGAATGGACTACATGGCCTATTGCCCAGCAGTCCCAAGGAGTCCAGGGGCTAACAGCCTTTCACGTCTCAGCGTGAACCCCACAGAACTGACGTGAGATTGATTTCTCCTTCAGGGGGCTGGCACTACATGGCTGTGGCCCTTGGCATGCCTCCTCCCATCCCAGCTCTGACAGATGTGGCCGATTGATCACTGCTTTCTGGCAGTCACCATCAATCACATGTGCTGATTCCAGGATGAAAGAACTTGCCAACCGCCCCGTGGTGTCCTCATGGAGACACCTGGAAGGAAGGCATTTTGACGGGAGGTAGCTTAGAGCAGGGGGCAGCAGGCGGGAGGTGTGGCCCTCCTAGTTCCACTGCTCTAAGGTCACTCGTGGACAGCAGCTCTGGGGGTGCTGGCTTCGGCTCCTTAGCTCTGCCTCTCAGGGACTCAGGGTTGCTTCCTGCCAGGACTCCTCACTACCCAGCAACCCGTCAACTACCCTGTGCACCAGGTCCCCTCACTCACCTTCCTCGGGGTGAGTCACATGGCCACCAGGGTCACAGATGAAGGTCTGAAGCCACCCAGACAGGAAGGATGCTCCGTATAGGGCAGAGCCTCGGAAGCAAAGGCAGACCCTGTGGAGGGCAAGGGAGGTGGTCCTTCCAGAACATGAGGCCCAGCCAGAGCCCAGCGGCCTGGAGCCACAGGCTGTGTTCTGATCTGCTCCCCTTCCCGTCCCAGAACGGCAGCCAGGCCCTGAGATAGACCCAATCCCAGGTCAGAGTCAGGGAGGTTAAATGAGAGCGCAGGAATGGGGGGTGGAGAGGGACAGGTCCAGAAGTGGTTCTGCCAGAACTCCCTTCTGGATGGGCTGGAGGAGAGGGAGCTGGAGCTCAGCGGGTGGGCGGGATGGGAGTGCTCCCTCCCCTGCGCCCTCCCTCCCTTGCCCCTGCAGGTCTGCACGGGTTCCCCCGCTAGGGAACCAGGCTGCCTAACCCACTAGCCGGCCCCTAGCACCTCAGCGCTTCCTGCTCCCATGACCCTAAGGACTAAGTGACCTCAAGCCTGGCTCTGGGAAAACTGTGGGAACCGGCTGCTGGGAAGACGACCTGGCTGTTACTCCCACGTTTCCAACTGCCTAGACAGACCTGCCTTGCCCTCCTTTCCTCAAGAAACCCTAATCCCCTTTCCTTCTGAGACATCTGGGATAGGCGTCAGCCTCCCTCCCTGCACCCTCAGAGGGAATGGAAGGCAGGGGAGTCACAGAGACTGCAGTGCCTGCAGGCTGAGTCACAGGCCAGTCATCCTTCTATGGCTAAGGGGACTCCTTCACTTAAGAGGTTAAAAAAGAAGAACAGAATAAGCCCAAAGGAAAGAAACAATAAAGACAAAAGCAAAAATAATAAAATAGAAAATATATATACAATAGAAAAGATTAACAAAACCAAAAGTTAGTTCTAAGAAATGACAAGTTGATAAACCTCTGATAAGACTGATCATGAGAGACACAGCACAAATAAATAACCGGAGGACCAACAGGGAGAATGCAACTATGAATGCTGCAGAGATTTTCAAAATAAAATACTTCGAATAAACTATAAACCTGTGGCAATAATTTTGAAACCCTCCACAAGATGAACACTGTCCTAGGAAAATATCTACCAAATCTCGCTCAAGAACAAACAGAAAATTTGGGATGTATAACCATTAAATTAAAGTGGACTAGGTAATTACAAGTCTTAGGGCCAGGAATCCCAGCACTTCGGGAGGCCATGCAGGAGGATCACTTGAAGCCAGGAGTTCAAGACCAGCCTGGGCAACATAGTGAGACCCTCGTCTATACACAAATGTTTAAAATAAGCTAGGCATGGTGGTATGCAACTGTAGTCCCAGCTATTCGAAGGCTGAGGTGGGAAGATCACTTGAGCCCAGGAGGTTGAGGCTGCAGTGAACCGTAACTACACCACTGGACTCCAACCTGGGCAACAGAGCAAGACCCTGTTTCAAAAAAAAAAAAGAAAAGAAAAAGAAAAAGAGGGCCAGGTATGGTGGCTCAAGCCTGTAATCCCAGCACTTTGGGAGGCCGAGGTGGGCAGATCACTTGAGTTCAGGAGTTCGAGACCAGCCTGAGAAACATCATGAAATCTCGTCTCTACCAAAAATACAAAAAATTAACGTCACTCCAGCCTGGGTGACAGAGTGAGACTCTGTCTCAAAAAAAATAAAAAAGAAGGAAAGTCTATTCACCACTGCCCAGCCCCCACCCCCAAGAAAAATCACACACACAACACCCAGCCAGATGATTTTACAAAATTCTACTACACTTCAAGGAACAGATAACTCCAATATCATATTAACTCTTTCAGAAAAGAGAAAGAGAAAGAACATCTCCAAACTCCTTTTCACGAGCTTGGTGTAATCTCAAAAACAGAAACTGAAGCAGACAAGGACGGTATGAGACAAAGGCTACCAACCATCTTGCTTACGGGCATAAATTCAGAAATTCTAAACACAATATTAGCAAACTGAACCTAGTACTGAATAACAAATAAAGGTATGCCATAACCAAGTAGGGTTTGCCCCAGGAATGAAAAGATGATTAAATATTAGAAAAATATAATAATATAATTTGTTACATTAACAAATTAAAGGAGAAAAACAATACCATCATCTCAATAGATGCAGAAAAAGCAATCCATAAAATTCAACCCTTACTATTGATTTGAAAAAAAACCTATAGAACTTGGAACGGAAGAAAACTTCATAGCCTAATAAATGGTATCTATCAAAAATCATCAGCTGGCCAGGCATGGTGGCTCACATCTGTAATCCCAGCACTTTGGGAGGCCAAGGTGGGTGGATCAATTGAGGTCAGGAGTTCCAGACCAGCCTGGCCAACATAGTGAAACCCTGTCTCTACTAAAAATACAAAAATTAGCCAAGTATGATGGCTTATGCCTGTAATCCAGATACTGGGGAGGCTGAGGCAGGAGAATGGCTTGAACCCAGGAGGCAGAGGTTGTAGTGAGCTGAGATCAAGCTACTGCGCTCCAGCCTGGGCAACAGAATGAAACTGTGTCTCAAAAAAAAAAAAAAAAAAAAACCATCAGCCATCATACTTACTAATGAAATGTTAGGATTCCTGTCAAAACCAGGAAGGAAGCAAGGATGCCTGCTGCCACCACTTCTAGTTACCAAGTGAAGGAAGATAAGAAAAAGAAAGAAAAAGAATCATGATCGGAGAAATAAAACTGTCATTATTTCCAGACAATCTGAGTGTCTACGTAAAACACCCTAAAGAACCAAGAGGAAAAAAACAACTTTAATTAACCCAGAGGAAAAGGCTGAGGCTGGACAGGGAGCCCAGGTCTCCGGGCAGCTCCCCCCGCGCCCCCTGCCGTCATGGCTGCCCTCTGTCCTGCTCCCCGGAATCCCCTCTCAATGACAGACCCAAATTCCAACTGCACTTGTTGAGGACCCACTCTGGCTGCCTTTGGTCCTCCCTGGGCCGGGGTCTTAGTGAGATGAGGACAGTTCTGCTTGGAGAAGGGACTTGCCCACTTCGGGTCCCTCATGCTGGGGTGCAGCGTCAGAGTTCTGGCCTCGGGGCCAGGGCCTTTTGGATGCGACAGCCACCCTCTGTGTGTTAGTGAGATGTGCTTGGGCAGAAAAAGCCTCAGAACGTGACTGCACCGGAAGTTTCCGCTAGACTCTTGCTATAACTATGGGTTGGGCACTGACCCTGTGGAGGGACACGGGCCTGCAAGGGCTCAGCCTTGGCAGGGGGCAAGTTCCCCTCTCTGTCTGTGGCATCATCTGGCAACTTGCACTCGCCTCCCCAGTCAGTTACTTCCCAGGCACGCGCCAGCAGGCTCCTCAGACCTGACAGGCCATCTGCCCCTGCTGTGGCCAGACTGCAAGCAGAGGGCGTTGGAGTGCGGGTCGACAGGGCCCAGGGCACTGACCCACCTCAACCCCGTGCCACCTGCCAGGCTCGGCTCTCATCTCTCCCCAGCCTGTCTGGCAAACACAGCCTCCCATGGCCGCTGTATCAATGGGTGGTTAACAAGCTTCTCATCCCTGTCAGATCCAATCAGCCCTTGTTACTTCACTGAGCAGCAGAACCTGCAGGGAAGCTGTGTGGGCTGGGCCACCAGGAAGCTGGGCATGCAAGCACGGAGGCGGCAGGGACAGACAGCCCGTCTTCACCACCTCACGGCAAGGAGAGGGTAAGCCCAGGGTCAGGGGAGGGCTCTGGAGGGGTCAGAGGAGGTGAGGCCGTCGGAGAGAGGCAGGAGGCTCAGGCAGAAGGGCACCAGGCGGCTGAGGGATGCCTCTGACGAGGGGCCATGCCTGACCCTCACAGAGAGTGACTCTTGCGCTCTGGGAAGTGGCCACGACAGCACCCACAGGCCAGAGTGCACGCTAAAGCTCAGCTGACCAGGAGCACACTTGACCCAACAGAGTCCACGTGGGAGGAGCCGAGGCCTTCCGCCGGCAGCCACAGTAGCTGTCAGCCAGGCGAAGGAACTGCGAGCAATTGGATCGAAAGATGGGTATTAGTTACCTACTGCTGTGTAAAAAATCACCCCCAAACTTACAGTTTAAAACAACCATGTGCATTTCTCACCTCTCAGTGGGTCAGGCATTTGGGGCCCACTTCGCTCAGGGCCTCTGTAAGGCTGCAGTCCCTATCTCAGCCAGGGCTGCTGCCACTAGAAGCCTTGGCCAGCTGGGAGGACACACTTCCACGCAGTGTATTCACCTTGCAGCAAGCTGCCGCTGTTCACCATTGGTGGGAGGCCTCGATTCCACATGGGTCTCTCTATTGGGTCAACTGTCCCCCCAGACAGTTAAGCTTTGGTGTACACTCTGCCACATGGGCGCTGCTGATGTAGCACATCTATTGAGATGTAGCTCTGAGATTAGAGGTAGCCACTACCCTTCCTCGAGAGACAGTCCAGGTGGGAGAGGGACTTGATCCAGGATTAATGGATGAATAGCATCATAGGGTGTGAAGTCCACACAGGAGCAGGCTGTACCACCCCTTCTGAGGCAGCAGGACTCTCGACCACTGCCCTCTGCTGTCCTTTGCATCGCACCCAAGGGCTCCTGTTCCCTCCCCTGACCAAAGTTCTCACTTCCTCCCCTAGGGCACAGGTTATGAATTCAAATGCCTGCAAAAACGAAGATGTGAAAAAGCCCGGTGTGACAGGAAGTGGGGAGCCTGTAGCAAACTAGACAATAGAGAACGCCTAAGGGCTTGTACTGCAAAAATCAATTTTTTCACGCCACACTGTCCCAATTGTAGCTGCCAGATTTGGCCTGTGTCCGCCAGCCTGCAACTCAAACACCAAACGAGATGAGATGAAAGTGTCCAGAACTGGTGGGTTCTTGATCTCCCCACCTTCAAGAATGAAGCCGCAGACCCTGTCGGTGAGTGTTACAGTTCTTACAAGCGGCGTGTCCGGAGTTTCTTCCTTCTTCGTGGTCCCGCTGGCTCAGGAGTGAAGCTGCGGACCTTCGCGGAGAGTGTTACAGCTTTTAAGGCGGCGCGTCTGGAGCTTTTCGTTCCTGCCCATGGGTTTAGTGGTCCGGCTGGCTTCAGAAATGAAGCTGCAGATCTTCGCAGCGAGTGTTACAGCTCATAAAGGCAGTGTGGACCCAAAGACTAAGCAGTAGCAAAATTTATTGCAACGAGCAAAACAACGCAGCTGCCACAACCTGAAAAGGGCACCCGAGCAGGTCGCTACTGCTAGCTCCAGCAGCCTGCTTTTATTCTCTTATCTGGCCCCACCCACATCCTGCTGATTGGTCCATTTTACAGAGAGCCGATTGGTCCATTTTACAGAGAGCTGATTGGTCCGTTTTGACAGGGTGCTGATTGGTGAGTTTACAATCCCTGAGCTAGACACAAAGGTTCTCCAAGTCCCCACCAGATTAGCTAGATACAGAGTGTGGATTGGTGCACTCACAAACTCTGAGCTAGACACAGGGTGCTGACTGGTGTGTTTACAAACCTTGAGCTAGATACAGAGTGCTGATTGGTGTATTTACAATCCCTTAGCTAGAAATAAAGCTTCTCCAAGTCCCCACCAGCTTCAGGAGCCCAGCTGGCTTCACCCAGTGGATCCCGCACTGGGGCTGCAGGGGAAGCTGCCTGCAAGTCCCGTGCCGTGTGCCCGCACTTCTCAGCCCTTGGGTGGTCGATGGGACTGGGCGCCGTGGAGCAGGGGGTGGCGCTGGTCGGGGAGGCTCGGGCCGCACAGGAGCCCACCGAGGGGGGAGGCTCAGGCATGGGGGGCTACAGGTCCCGAGCCCTGCCCCTCGAGAAGGCAGCTAAGGCCCGGCGAGAAATTGAGTACAGCAGCTGCTGGCCCAGGTGCTAAGCCCCTCATTGCCCAGGGCCGGCGGGACCGGCCGGCCGCTCCGAGAGTGGGGCCCGTGGAGCCCACGCCCACCCGGAACTCGCGCTGGTCCGCAAACGCTGCGCGCAGCCCCGATTCCCACCCGCGCCTCTCTCTCCACACCTCCCCGCAAGCTGAGGGAGCCGGCTCCGGCCTTGGCCAGCCCAGAAAGGGGTTCCCACAGTGCAGCGGCGGGCTGAAGGCCTCCTCAAGCGCAGCCAGAGTGGGCGCCGAGAGCGAGCGAGGGCTGTGAGGGCTGCCGGAATGCTGTCACCTCTCAAAAGCAAACCCAAATCACGACCCCACAGCTGCTCCTTACACACGCACGTCGTATGCACACCCACACACACAGGCGCGCGCACTCACGTGCACACACAGGCACAAACACACACCTGTACTGGTGCTCCGGGCGGGCTGGAGAGTGAAACAGTTGCTCCTCGCCCAGGTTGTGGAGCCATTATGGCTGGGTCCCCGTGAGCGGCGAGGTTGGCCCGAAGTCCCTTTCCCGCAGCCCCCCCGCCCCGTTCCCTCCGTCCCCACCCCCATCCAGATCCCTTTGGACTCATCCAGAGAATGCGAGCGATGGAGGGAGTTGCTGTGGACGCTCTCAGCCAGGGCAGAGAGCTTGCGGCACAGGCTGTGCGCTGAAGCCGGGGGGTCTGGGGCAGCAAAGAGGATGGCGAACTGGTGCAGGGCGAGGGAATCTGAAAGAGGGCGGTGTGGTCCGCAGACAGCGAGGCTCGGGAGCCGGAGCCAAAGCGTGCCCACTAGGGTGCAGCCCCGACGGGTGTCGCGGCGTTTGCCGGCGGGGAGAAGGCGGCGGGAAGTACTGGACTAGCTGCGGGCAGGGGCGGGCTGAGGCGCGCGCCCGCGGGCTAGGGGCCCCGGGGAGGGCGGCGGGGACGCGGCGCTGCTCACCTCTGCCACCCCGCGGCCGCAGACAGCGCTGCGCCGGCCTCGCCTTTTTCGTTTTCCGCCAGACCCGGCCTCACAACTGAGAGCATCTGGCTGAAGCCGTTGCTCTCCTTCTTTCCCCTGGGCCTCCTTCTCTCCCCACTAGCCGGTCCAAGGAGCGAGAGCACAGGTGCACAGAGCAGTCCAGAGGGAGACAAGGGGGGCGGTCAGAAGCTAAGAGTATCTGAGGTGGCACAGGGCTGTCGAGGACGGAACTCACCCCAGCCAGACCTGATTTTTCCTGCAGCCGCTGGGCGGGGGCTCCAGGTGACATCCATATACGAATCATCCCCTCATCCTGGGTGGCTTCCCTTGTCCCAGGAAACTGCCTTGAAATTCCCTCCCCAGCCGCAGTCCCTCTCCTCCCTTCCCTTCTGAACACAAGAGCACTGAACTTATCCAAACCCTGCCCTCCTCCTCCAGGAAGCCTTCCAGCCACAGAAGAGGCATGTGGGACTTGGTAGGGGTGTGGGAAGAGGAGTGGCTGAGAAAGGGGTGGAGCCATGAGTGGCAGCTAAGGAGGGCACCCCCACACCCGCCCACTGGGAGACTTGCAGACTCATGCATTCCGTGGGGAAGAAGAGGTGGCAAGGACAAGAACAAAAGGATCTGGGAGGACAGCGGGCCAGGGGATGATGGGCTGGTGGAGAAATTACCAAGGCGGGGGCGCTAGTCTGGGGAGCTCCTCACCACCTCCAACAGAGGGGGCCTCTCTTCCCCCACCCCAAGAGGCATAGCTCAACAGAAACGGAGCGAGGCAAAGGAGACCAGCACACGTGGCAGGCAATCCATACACACTTGTTAACTAAGGCAGGAGGTTAATGGGAAGACACTGGCCTGAGCACAAGGAGATAAGGTTTTAGTCTTATCTCTGGCCCCCAAGAAGCCATGTGAACTTGAAAAAGTCCCTTTGTCTCTTTGGTCTCCAGGTTCCTCGTCCATGAAGTCAGGGGTTTGCGTTAGCAGGATGGCAAATGGTGCTGCCTGGAGCACATTCGGAAGGATTGTGAGGTGGGAAAGAATCTGTGATCAGTTAGCAATGTCGGCCTTGGGCAGAGGAACGGACAGTATAGCGAAGCATGCCGAGTGTTTGTAAAGTCTAGGAATCATCTCCTAAGCCCCTTCCATTCCAATGCTCCAGAAGCTGATGAAACACTGCAAGAACAGTGTGGAACTAAGGCGGGAGCTGGAGATGCCATGAGAGACTCGGAGGAAGCTCCAGACTGGCGGCATGCGAAGGCTTGCCTCTGTCGTTAAGCCTAAGGAAGAATCCCCTAACGGAACCTCCGATCCAACACAGTGTGCTCCGTTGTCACTTCCAACAGGGTGTACTGTCCCATCAGGCTTCCACATTGGACGGCAGTGTGTGTTCCAATTACAGCTCCTCTCCCCGTGTACAAATGCAGTAAGCTCTAACAAGAGGCATCCCCACAGCGGAGTCCTCATAACTCGAGGTGTTACAATCAGATGGCGGCCTCCAAAAAGACCCCCCTTTATAAAAACAATGGTGCCTTCCCACAGGAAGTGGCCTCCCAACATGGCACGTCCCAGTGGTGGTGATACCAGCACAGGGGAAGGAGCTGCTCCAGCTAGCACAAGAGAGGAGTCTGGCCTCCAGCTGGGGGTGCCCGTGGCTCTCCAGAGGTTCCCAGCAGGATTGTGGCAGGAGACAGAGGCAGAGGCTGTCCGCTGAGAATGGAGGGTGGCCCTGACCTAGGTTCCCGGCTTAGGAGCCGCCTGGCCTCTGGCCACACCCTACAAATGGGTCTCCTTCTCCCCGGCTATCAGTCCTTCCTTTGCTGGGGAGGGCCCAAAGTTCTGGCCAGCACTGCCATCCAAGTAGAGATGTCGCTTGGGCTGTGGCAGACTGGAGTCAGGGGTGATGAGCTGACGCAGGCGCTGTGGAGAGAAGAGGCAGGGATTTGGAGTTGTCGGTGAGGAAGGCACAGAAGGTTCCTCACATGTGCATCCCCAGGGCCCAGCCCAGAGCGGAGCACATGGCCAGCACCGCACAGTATGAGTGACTAAATGAATGAACCGTTTCAGGTGAGAGGGGGGCAATAATACCGTGGCTGTGCATGAGTGTGCACTGCCTGGGTTCCAGTCCTGGCTCTGCCACCGACCTGCACCGTCTAAGGCCGCCCACTTAACCCCTCTATTAATTTAATCCCCCTCAATTCTCTCACCTGTAAATTGAGAATAATAGTAGAACACACTGCACAGAACAGTGCTTGGCACAGAGTAAGTGATCAATAAATATTTTTGTTATTGTCATTACTGTTATTACTATTACTATGTGCTCAATAAGTATCTATTATTTTGCTTCTTATCAGTGGTACTGCCATGACTGTTGTTGTTGTTGTTGTTGTTATTGGTGCCATCTGCTCCCTCCTTCTTCTTGCCTTGAATGTAGATGTGGTGACTGGAATCATGACAGCCTTCTTGTGATCATGAGGCGATAAACATGATGATGAAGACACAGCATGCCCAGGATGGAAGTGTAGAAATGCAGGAAAAGTCTGGTCCCTAAGGGCCTCTTTAAGCAGCCAAACCAAATACCAGCAGCCCTAATCTCTGACCTTCTTGAAATGTAAAAAACAAATAAGCCTATTTGCTAAACTGTTGTAGGTTGGGTTTTCTATTATTTATAGGCAAGATTATAAAAAGGTAGATTTCTACCTTTGTGGGTCATTGGCTATAGTTCCTTCCAGGAGGACATGTCCCAAACTCTAAACGGGGAGCCTCTTGCATGTGTCCCCAGGCAGAGTTAAGGTAAGAAAAGAAGCCAGGAGCCTGCGTGTGGAGTGAACTGTGCTTGCTGGTTATCAGTTTTCCGAGGGCGAGGAATCTACAGTCTGTAAACCTTCTGTGTCTGGGCACCTTCCTGTTCATGTTTGTGACTTAGTTTTCTCCTGAACCTGTCAGCAGTTTGCCCTTGGTTAGCCTGCCCAGATCATCCACGGGAGGTCAGATTCTGCAGGTCTAGGGCTCTAGGACTTTTCAGAACATTTCTGAAAAGCCACTGGACTGGTCTTCAAAGTTCGTCTCGTTAAGATTCTGTGAGACTGAAGGGCTGCTCCACACTCAGCGTGTGTGTCTGCTCCCTGGCCCCAGCTGTGTGTCCTGCCCCAAGTCCAGCCTCTCTCGGTGCCCTCCTTTAAGAGGTCACTCTCCCCCGCATCACCTACCTTCTTGAAAGAACCCTGAGTCTTCAAGAGGGTGATGATGACGAAGAGTGGGACACAGACCATGGAAGACAGAGCCAGGAACCAGCCAATGGAGTATCCCCAGGGCGGGTACACATAGACGTTGTTGTACTTGAGGGGGGTGTACTTGCTCAAGGAGAAGAGGAAAGTGGCCTGGGAGGAGGAAGGGGCAGCCACGGGTGAGATAGGGGGTGACTGAAACCCTCTCCGCAGCTACGTACAGCCAAGGACAGAGGACACGTCAGGTGCACTGCAGCACGTCTGTAAGGTGGAAGAGTAAAAGCCCCTGCAAGTCCCAGGCCAAGGCATCATTCACATCACAGACGGAGACAGGAGGCGATACGAAGGAAGGGAGGGGCTCAGAAGAGAAGCTCAGACAGACAGGAGACCAACCACTGAGAAATCAGGCAGAAGCGGGAGGCACAGGGAGGAAGGGGTGGAGCAGGAAGTAGAACAAGAGTCTACCTATGGGTGGATGAGATGGCCCCAGAAAGAAGAGCAGGGAAGGCAACAAGAACAGGAAATGGAGCAGGACCCACGGGAGACTGGACAGGTGGGGAAAGAGCCCCGCGTGTCAGCCGTCCTTTCCCTCATCTCTGGAGTCCTCTGGGGGCAGGAAGGAATAGAGGGGCAGCTGGTGGGCACATACCAGGCAAAGTCCAGGAGTCAGGAAGAGCCAGGAGATCTTCACCAGGGGCCATGGCCGGTAGCCAATCATGTCCTCAATGTTGTCATAGAAACGGTCCGCCCCTGAGCGGGCATGGCGTGGGAGAGTGTGAGAGCCAGAGGGTGAGAACAGCTTCCCGGTGTCTGGGAAAGACCCACTTGGCTCTGTGCCCTTCCCTCACCCCCGCCCTGTGCAGGGAAACTAGAACGGGGCACGTGAGTGAGACGCCTCCCTGACACCCTGCATCCCTGCATGAGACGCATTCGCGTCACGAGGCAGGGAGTGCAGAGCGGGCAGGGGCTGCCCCCACACGCTGCTGCTGCCATCTCTTGTCAGTGCTGTCTCTTGCCTCCCTGTCTTGTGATGGAGACCCCACTGTTCTAACCACAAAGGAGTGTTGTGAGGCCAAAATGGGGCTCGATGGTTAGACAAACGCCTGTTTACCTGGGTAGCAGGATGAATTTGGTTCAAGTCAAAACAGCAAAACAGCAGGAGTCCCGCTGTTCAAGCACATCATAGAAAACTCATAGAGGGCCAGAGGGCTACTGAGAACAGAACGGTGGTCTAGATTCCAGACTCCAGAGGAACCACCTCTGAGTTCCCAAAAAAGCATGGTTAAGAAGGTTAATTTGTGTTTAGTGAAAACATTGACTGGCTTTATTTTGTTTTGTTTCATTCCTGCGGTTTCCTCATGTGCTGTAGTTCTAGGCAGAGCCAGTCTTCTAAGAAGCAAAGAATCACTGATTGGTAAAGACACTTGGAGGGCCTCTCTGCCTTCCCACCCAAAATACCTTCCCACTGATCCCTGACGCATGAAATCACAGCATTAAAGAGTCATTCCTTTGACTGTGAAAAGCCAAAGTTAAAAGCCAGATATTCTGGGTGAGCGAACCATGTTAGGGCTTATCAGCCATTCACACCTGTTGTGATCAAGTTTCGCAGGTCCCCTCTGAGAAGAAGTTTTGAAAAGGAGTTGGGGAAAATCGGAAGGCATCAGATGCCTGAGGTGAGAAGGAAGGAACATCTCCGTGGAGAGGGAAGGACCCAAGTGGGAAGGCTTAGGGTAGCAAGATGAAGTCTTTTCTACTCATGGCTTTTCCTGAGGCCCTACTGTGTGGCACCCACTTGACCTCTGCCCTGAGCCTTGTGACAGTGGCACTGTGTTCCCCCAACGTGGTGCAGTGGAGCCAGAGGGACCTGGGGTATGACGACGGCTTCTCCGCTTGCTGTGTGAGCTTAGGCAAGAGACTGAACCCCTGTGAGCCTCATTCTCCCCCTGCACAGATTGTAAGTGTGTCAGACCAATCGGCACAGTGCCTGGCACGCAGTGGCGCATTCGCTCAGCGAATCGGGCTTCTTCCCCTTCCTGGTGCAGGACACAGTCACCACCTGGCTGTTGCAGCATTCAGCATGGTAGCTGTCTCAGCCTGAGGGGGCCAGGCTGCTGGCGGAAGTCAGTGAAAGGCAGAATTCACCTCAGTATAGCAAAGAAACGCAGAAATGGGAAAGACTGCCTCAGAAACACAGGAATGAGCTCCCTGTCCACGGAAGTACTCAGTCTGGGTGATCACTCGTTGTTGGGAAGGCAGTGTGGGAGTCTGTGGAGGATTGAGCTAAGTGGTGATAAACGTCCCTTCTGACTAAGATTCCCAGTGGCAAAGGGCCTCTGGCCACCTCCATATCGAGGACACTGTGCACTGTGCACTGGTATTGATCATTCTCTCACTGTTGAAGGAAATCCATTTTGTCATCATTACAGCTCTGCCTGCTGCCGTGAAAATGCCAGGCTTCCCAGCCATGGGTAAAATTCCCAGTAAGAAGAAGCAGGACAACAGTGCAAAGACACACAGAAACCAGAAGGCCAGAGAACTGCCTCCACCAGGCAAAGCCTGCCCCTGGGTGGCCTAGACGGTCTTTCTCCCACCCTGCTTGCCCACCCCACTCCACCCCACTCACCATACACCCAGCTGATGCAGACCACTTCAAACACTGACAGGAACAGCAGGCATATGCCACTGGAAGCATAGTAGTCAAACAGCTGGAAGATGTACATCCCGCCCTGTGGGGAGAGCGTGGAGCTGGGGCATGGCCAGTGCAGGGCTGGGACACACTCCATCCCTCGGTGAGATGGCAAATACCCACATGGGGTGCACTCCTGCCCAGCCGGTGGGATGCCATTCCTTGCATCTAAAAGGAGTTTGCCCTGTCTGCCCCTGCCTCCGGGCCCCCCAGTCAACATCAGGACAATAACCTCTGACATCTGCAAGGGCACTAGGAGACTGCGGTGGACGCACATCATCTCGTCTGCCCAGCATCTCCTCTTCTGGAAAGTGACACCCGCTCATTCTTTGTTCCTTTTAGACAGGGGTATCCCTCTCTCCCTACTCCAGGCTTGAATAAGGGTCATAGCCTGGACATTCGCCACACTCTCAGGAAATGGGCCCTCTCTTTCCTCCTGGGTTGGCTGACAGTAACAGGTAAGCCTGAAGCCCAGCATCCATCCCTCATGTCACAGGAGGGAAACCTGCCTGAGTGAAGTCACAGGAGACCAAGGAGCATTTCTGACAGTGTCACAAGAGCAGCTGGATCCAACCATGCCAAAACCCAGATATCGCTAGGGTTTTCAGCAACCTGACCCAATACATTCCCCTTTCTGCTTAAGCCAGCTGTATTGGTTTCTGTCACCTGCAACCAAAAGAGACCTCACAAATGCATGCTGTGTGGTCCCTACAACCTCACTGTGGAGAGGCAGGGCAGGCGTCCACACCCCTCGTCAGCAGATGAGAAAAGGGAGGCTCTGAGAAGGGTCAGCAGTGTCCCCCGTGGCTCCCCGCCCAGAGCCTGGCCCTGCAGGCCCCAGCTCACCTCAGTGACCAGGAAGAGCCCTATGAGGTAGCACGTGACAGCGATGCTGAGGATGAGGAGCTCGCGCCGCCCGCTCTTCTGGAGCTGCCTGGGGAACATGTCTATGGAGGCTGTCACCAGGCACTCCACACAGACAAACTGTGGGCCAGGAGGGGAACTGGATGAGAGGGTGTGGGGCGGGCTGTTGGCCACCGGCCCTGGCCTCCACTTCCCCCGGCTCATCCACATTGATGCACAGGGGTGCAGGGAGCGGCACAAAGGGAAGAAATGGGGGTGCCCTGGAGTGAGCCAGCCCTGCCCTTAACTACAACTCCATGACAAAGAGTCTCAGCAGTGAGGGTTAGAGGGGGGATATGTTCTGTCCCCAGGGCTCAGGGGCTGGGGCTGGGCCACTCGAGCTGAAGGAACATCTGGGAGGAAGCATCCACGCATGCAGAGGCTCAAGCCTGGGAGCACAAAGCCAGGGGCCCCTTCACAGCAGGGGGTCTCCAGGCCACACCCCCAACCCCAAGGAAAAGTCCTGGACGGCAGAGGGGGCCTCAGGTTTGTGGTCAGGGGAGTGGGAGTGAGGGGAGAGTAGTGCCAGGACAAGCAGAGGCTGGCAAGAAGGTCACCATGGCAGTGCAGGCTGGGCTGCAGTGACGTACCTGGCTGTCCAGCCCTAGGAATATGAGCATGATAAAGAACAGACAGGACCACAGCTGGGATAAGGGCATCATAGTCACAGCCTTGGGGAAGGCGATGAAGGCCAGTCCAGGACCTGCCAGGTACACAGCACAGTCAGGGAGGTTCCAGGGTGTGTGCTGCCCTCGGGAAAGAGGCGTCTCTCTAAGCACTGCGTGTGCGTGTACCTGTGCACGCACTTTAAGAGGAAACGGTGATTCCATCCACTATCCTTCTCTTTCCAGGCCTGGGAAACATACCATTCATCCATCCATCCATCCGTCCATGTACCCATCCATCCATCCCTCCATCCATCCATCCATCCCCATCCATCCATCCCTCCATCCATCCATCCATCCATCCATCCCTCCATCCATCCATCCATCCATCCATCCATCCATCCCTCCATCCATCCATCCATCCAGTGTTGGTCCATCTACCATCCATTATCCTCCCCCCGCCTTTCCCATGGTAATGGAAGCCCTGCTTTGTGCTAAGCACTGCCACAGATGCTAAAATTAAATCCTATTACCCATAAATGAATCATATTGCCCATCTTCTGGGACTCATGCCTTACAGCAAGAGAGAAGTGTGTTCTCTGACTCTCCTTCCCCTCAGGCCCCAGACAGCAAAGTGGCACCTACCTGACTCGGCCACTTCAGAAATGGGCACCCCTTGCTCTTGGGACATGAAGCCCAGGATGGAGAAGACAACAAACCCAGCCACAAAGCTGGTGGCGCTGTTCAGGAAGCAGAGGGCAATGCAGTCCCTGTGGGAGTGGGGCAAGGGCAGATAGGAACGGGGAGGGAAAGAGAGGAGGAGAGAGAGATCAGTCACAGGAGGAGAGGTCAAAAGACAGTGAGAGGGGACCGAGGAGAGAGAAGGGGGAGGCAAGGGAGGCACAGAGGAGGGGAGGAAGGGAAGACAGCATGGGAAGAAGACAGTAGAAGAAAAAGACAAAAATCGGGTGGCAGACAACAGAGAAGTGAGAGAGCAAAGGAAGAAGAAAGACATTTAGTCTGGGAAATGAACCCACAAGGTCAGTCTGATACAACTTACAATGAATAAGGAAGGTCTGGGCCCAGAGCCCACCCCCAGGCCCCTAGCCCTCCTTCACCCCACCCCGGCCCACGCTGTTCTCACTTGTAGCAGTTGTTGTGGTACTTGTTGTAGCTGCCCAGGGCTGTCAGGCACCCCTGGCAGATGGCAAAGGAGAAGAAGATCTGGGTGCCCGCATCCATCCACACCTACACAAAACCCCAAGAAAGAGGTAGAGGCAGCCCCCAGGGCCCAGAGCCAGGGTGACCCGAGATCCAGACCCATCCCCTGCAGCACCAGCCTGGCCCCCTCAGTGCTCCCTGAGCGCTTCCCTCCTGCATCCCAGCTCTCCATGAGTGCGCCCTCCTGTCCCCATGGTGATCTCCTCCCCAGGGCGGCCCAGTTTCAGTTTGGTTCTGTAGGCACTTAGTGAGTAGCAAATACATGTGTGTTGCTTAGATTTCTCCAGGGGAATCTATAAACCATGGCTGCACCCAAGGCCTATCTGCAGGGCACACCTAGGAGTCACTCGTCTCATTCAACTAAGATCTCTCTATACATAGTGTCTTAAGCAGCTATGACCTGGGGACAAAGAGGCTGCTTCATCAAAATATCAAGATAAAATGCCCAGGAACCATGGCTCATGCCTGCAGTCCCAGCTGCTCAGAAGGCTGAGGCAAGAGGATGCCGTGAGCCCAGGAGGTTGAGGCTGTAGTGAGCTGTGATGGCGCCTCTGCACTCCAGCCTGGGGGACAGAGCCAGCCCCATCTCTAAGCTCCAGCCTGGGGGACAGAGCCAGCCCCTGTCTCTAAGAAAGAAAAAAAAAATTTTTTTTAGGAAAAAAGCTGTATTTGAGTGGTGGAATTACAAGAGATTTTTTGTTTCTTTTTTATAGCTTTCTTCCACATTTTCTAATTTTTCTCCAGTGGGCATCTATTGCTTTTAAGCCAAGGAAAAAGCAATACAAGGCTTTCAAAACTACAGACCTGGCTGGGTGGGGAAGGCACCTGGGGAAGTGGTCCCAGCACGGTACATACCTGAGGGTCCTTGAGGCGGAACAAATCTGGCTTCAAGTAATAGATGATACCCTGGTAGGCTCCGGGAAGGGTGACACCTCGGACCAGCAGGATGACAAGCATCAGGTACGGAAACGTGGCTGTGAAATACACCACCTGGAGGTGGGGGGACAGGCCAAGGTCACTCCTGGTGGGGACGCAGTGGCCCTCCAGCCACGCCCCACAGGCAGCTCAAGTCACACAGAGCTCAATCCTAACCTCAGAGACAGCTAAGAGGGGCTACGCACAAGAAAATTTCCACACCTCCCTTTACACATTCCAGTGGGTCCGTGCTCCCCACAGGGTGTGAGATACACATCAGCAGGGGAAGGGTGGGGAGGGGAGGAGGAAGACAGGGAGGGAGGCAGGGTACAGGCTTCCAGCTCATAACCTTTCCAAGACCATTTTTTCCCTCTTATCTTTAGTCAACATGTACGTATGTACATAATCTGTACATATTTATGAAAAAGAGGGGTATTTCCGTACATGTATATAATGCGTAATGATCAAATCAGGGCAAAGACTAATAAGTCCAGAATCTGGTCTTTCTTAATCCTTTATCCTGGCTGTTCTCTCCCTGCCCCCTGGCGACGCAGGGGAATGGTGACCAGATTTGCGCAGTGATCTGTGGGGAAAGTTAGACTGTATTTTCCAGGCTAATGGTTGGGGGAGCAGTGGTGGCTGGAGCTCCGGGGTGTTCTCTTCTGCCACTAAGCAAACTCAGCTCCTTCCCTGGGTGGCAGCAGTGGTACTGTCTGTGCTGTTATTACTGCAATGACCACTTTCATCATCCCTATCACCAGCTTGTTACAATTCAGGGAGGGGAAAGGCTGCTGCTGGAACAGACTCAGTGTATGGCCAAGCAGAGAAGTCTGTTTACTGACCACTGCTGGCTTTGAAAAGGCATGAAGCAGTCTCCGGCTCTCTGGGTTGAAAATAAAGCTCAAATCTGAATTCTCTCTATGTGACAAGCCCGTCGTTGCCCATTCTTGGTGGGAACCCCTTCAATGACTGGAAACTCACCACCTCAAAGACAGTTCTGTTTGCTAATTCAAACTCAAAATTATCTTGCTATGTTGTTAAATACAACAACAAGTGAGTCACAAGAGCGTGTGACCCTAATGATGTCATAGCCACACATAATGGATACAGACACACACACATACGTATGAGAGAGACCAGAAGGCGACACAGCAAAAATGAACAGAGATGAGCAGTGCCAGCCTGCCAGCCTGCCAACCTGCCAGCAGGGGTCAGCTCCAACAATGGGACTTTTCTGTTTCTAATTTGCCCTGAATATTCTTTTTGTTTGTTTGTTTGTTTGTTTTTTGAGACAGAGTCTCGCTGTCACCCAGGCTAGAGTGCAGTGGCGCGATCTCAGCTCACTGCAGGCTCCACCCCCCCGGGGTCACGCCATTCTCCTGCCTCAGCCTCCCGTGTAGCTGGGACTACAGGCGCCCGCCACCATGCCCGGCTAATTTTTTGTATTTTTAGTAGAGACGGGGTTTCACCGTGTTCGCCAGGATGGTCTCGATCTCCTGACCTCATGATCCGCCCGTCTCGGCCTCCCAAAGTGCTGGGATTACAGGCGTGAGCCACCGTGCCCAGCCACCCTGAATATTCTTATGTAAACTGGACTTTTAAAGTCATATTGAAAAAGAAAGACTTTCCTTGCATCAAGCTAGGCTCCACCTTCCTGTGCCTCCCCCTGTTCTCACTATGCATCTCCCTTGCACTGCCCAGGAAGTGTAGTTTCTTAATAGAAAGAAATCAGTTCTCCAGAGGGTCCCCCTCAAGTGTCCCCGTAGACTCTGGGGGCCAAAAGGAGCTTCCCAGGAGGCAGCACATCTCACCTTGCCTGTAGACTTGACCCCCTTCCAGATGCAGAAATAGCAGATGACCCAGGCGAGCAGGAGGCACAGGGCCAGCTCCCAGCGCAGGGCGCCCAGGTCATGGATGCCCGAGGTGATGCCCAGAACTCGTCTCCTGGAGGATTGGGAAAAATAAGCAATGAGGGGAAAGGCTAAAGGGGACAGTTTGCGTCTGTCAGCAAGTCTGATTCTCAGAGCTGACCCCACGGATCTCATATTCCAGAGCTTCCCCCACTCCCCACCTCCCCACAGTCAGGCCATGTTCCCATAGACCAAACTACTACCGTCATCCTATACGTATCTTTATCTTTCTAACTCATTTGAATGATGTAGAGAGAGAGATGAGGAATGTATAAACGAGCATTTAGAGAGTAGATATTTATACATGCAGGTTGATGGGCAAGTGCATGGGTATCCCATGGAGGGGCTGAATGTGTGTTTAGTTTCTAAACATGTGATGGGGTACTGGAACTGCGTGCATGGGTGTGAGGGTCCGGTACTGTGAGGGCATTCATGTGTGAGGGCATTGGTGCCTACGTGGGGGTTAGCTCAGTGTGAGAGAGTCAGGCAGTCTTGGGTGGGAATGTAGGTGGACGAGTGTGGGCACAGGTAATGTGAAGGGATACGTTGTCGTGTGAGAGGGTGAGTATGTGAGTATGCCCATGTCTTGATGTGAGCACTCCCGCCTTGGGCAATTTCAAGCTACCAGCATGACACCACCAGGCATGGCACTGGGAAGAGACATGCACGCTCAGCTCTCCTAAGGCTGTGAAGACTGTGTCCAGCACCCCACTGGACATGTGTGGGCAGACAGACATATGCGTGGCGGTAGGGATGTGGGGTGAAGGTGGACATGACGGATAAGTGTGAGTCTCTGTGGACCCGTGTGGGTAGATGTGAGAGCGTTCTCCCCTGCCTCAGTGACGTGTGGGGTTGGAGTGGGGCGGGGCAGGAGGTGCTGGAAAGCACACACGGAATCTTAAACTTGCACCCCAGACATTCAGACTTGCACAGCTCAGACATTCGAATTTTCTCTGCTTGGAGCCTCTTCACATGTGGCAAATGGGCCCAGCACCTACTCCCAGAATTCCATGACAGGTGAGGTAAAATTCTCAGATGGGGTCACTGTGCCGGCTCCTGAGTGGTTCAGAAAGTCCATGCAATGCTCTGTTCGGGACAAGGTTAGGGACAAGATGGAGAGAGATGCTCGTATACCCTAGTCCCCCTGGCCCTCTGGCCTTGCAGCCTAGTGGTCCTCACCACTCCTAGCCCCAAGAGCTTCCTTTGGAGCCCCCACTCTCCAGAGCACCAGGAGGCTCACAGGGCCAGCTCCTCCTCCCCCTGCTCTTGTTCCCTGTGAATCTGGCTGCTCACCTGGCTGCCCTGCCAACCTCAGACACTATCCAGACTTCAGATCTACTCAGCCCCCTCATGGGTGGCTGGTATGGAACGCGCTCTCCCCACTTGCCCGTTCTGACTTCCTGTCTCTCCACGTGAGAGGCCAAGGGACTGCGGCCCTGCACCTGCTCTTCCCGCTGCTTGGAATGCTGCTCCCATGCTGGGCTCTCTCTCACTTCAGGCCTCAGATGACACGTCTCCCTCCCCTTGTTCTATGGTTCTGCAGTTCCGTTCACCTATCACAATTTGTAGTGGTTGTGTTTATTTGTCTGTTTTTACAACCAGGCTGTAAACACAGTGAAGACTGGGTCCCTGTTGCTTTTGCTCAGCCTTGTACCTGTCTCCAGCCCTCGGCACCGTGTTTGGCACACAGTAGGTGTCCAGTAAGTGCTTGTTAAGTGCACGAACGAGTAAGTGGCAATAACCCTTGCAGTTATTTAATACAGTCCCTCTGGGTTCTCCCAACCACACTGGCTCATCCTAGTAGCTGGCCTGAGGGCCACAGAGGAGCCGAGGAGCAGAGCTGCCCAGGAGCCCACATGGCTTGGCTGTGAGGCAAGTTCTGCTGTACTTGTGCTCCCCGTCGTTGCTTGGACTCACCGGCCACCGCAGCCCAGCCCCTACTAGGCAACATCCCAGGGGCCGAAACGATGGATACCTGTGTTCCAAAAGTTGTTGCAGGTCGTCCAGGGCAGCTCAGAGGTGAAGGAGCTGAACAGGTAGAACAGAGCCCAGGCGAGGACGATGATGTAGTACACATTCAAATACGACTCAATGAGCACAGACGCCAGACCAATGCCTTCCAGAGTGGGGGAGACGGGGGACGGACAAGAGAGACCAATGTTAGCCAAAAAGTCACACAGAAGCTGCCAGTTGAGGTTACAAGGGTATTGGGTGCTGCCGGGCGCGGTGGCTCACGCCTGTAATCCCAGCACTTTGGGAGGCCGAGGCGGGCGGATCACGAGGTCAGGAGATCGAGACCATCCTGGCTAACACAGTGAAACCCCGTCTCTACTAAAAATACAAAAAAAAAAATTAGCCGGGCGAGATGGCGGGCGCCCGTAGTCCCAGCTACTCAGGAGGCTGAGGCAGGAGAATGGCGTGAACCCCGCGGGGCGGAGCCTTCAGTGAGCCGAGATCGCGCCACTGCACTCCAGCCTGGGCGACAGCGAGACTCTGTCTCAAAAAAAAAAAAAAAAAAGGTATTGGGTGCTACACAAA
>NW_026652283.1:216675-420899 GCF_009828535.3 Hylobates moloch
CCTGTGAGTGGAGCCACAGGTCAGCCAAGCTTCGCTCGGCTCCAGCCCCTCACTTCTGCCCCCGCAGGGGCCCATGGTTGCCCCAAGAGGCATCAGCACCAAACTGGCCTCCCCCACCTCCCCCCATCAGTGCGAAGGGTCCCAGCTTGCTCTGGAGCCAGTGTTTCCGCACCAGGCTCTCTCCAGCCCACCCATGCAGCCTGGTTCTGCACTCGGCGCAGGATGGGAGTGAGCGGATGGGGGAAGCAGCGGATGGGCAGGAAGGGAGAGACCATGGGGGGATGCAGGCAAGATGGAGACCCCATGAATAGGAAGGCGGGGGAGCGTACATACCCTGGAAGAGGGGGCAGATCTTCCTCCAGGCTGTGACACTCCCTTGGCTGGTGTATTGGCCCAACGCCACCTCCAGGAAGAACACCGGGATGCCGCAGACAAAGAAGAAGATGAAGTAGGGGATGAAGAAGGCTCCTGCAGAAGAGAGAGGCAGGGCTGAGCCACACCCGGGCTCTTCCACAGCCTCCATCCTTTCAGACCCTCCTCCCCCAACAAACCCGCCCTCCACCATCCTGTTCTTAATCGTCCTCCTGACACTTCCCAAGGGCCCAATCAGCTTCCTCCTGTCTGCGTGCCGTCCTGAATGTTAGGCAGGCACAGGTGGGAATGTTCTGATCTGAACCCTACACAGAATGAGAAAAGCCTTGGAAGGGAAATTAATGAAAACTTCGGTGGAAATTCTAATATACGCGCTGTTTGTTTTCTTAGTGTGCTTTACAAATCTAGTCAATAGATTATTTTTGGAATAAACACATGGCGTCTGTATAACTTGATCTGCTTGTTAAACTTTCGATACGTTTTAGAGAAAAACACAAGCACCTCGGAAGCATAATTTTCCCACTAATAATTTTCAGGGTGTTTGTTGCCTTCACCCAGTTCTGATCTGAACCGGGCTTCCAGCAGAGAAGGCCATCATGTGATTAGGTGCCAACCTGCAGGTGCCAGAGGGAGGCCAGGCCTAACAGACATCCAGCAGGTTACACAGGAATGGAATCTCTTCAGATTCCACACCCAGGAGACCTACTTCAGTAGGAGTCACTAAGGCATAAAGCTCGCGTGAGAAGTTCATCTCAGGGTGAATGGATTATTGCGTGTTACACCGTGAGAACGCTGAGTGCTTATTTGGTGCCTACTTCATGTCAGGCACTCTTGTACGTGCTTCATCAACATCACAGTCCTTGCAAAACAACCTCCCACAGGGCGGGCCCTACTGTTATCCCCATCTTGCGGATAATAAAACTGAGGTCACTTTAAAGATGGAAAAACCGAAGCACGAATGAGGAAACTGAAGCACAAACCCAGGCGGTCTGGTCCTGAGGCTGAGCTCGTAATGACTGCAGTGTATACCTCTGATACTTCATATCCATATTATTATGTAGAAAACACAGAAAGTACAGAGGAAAAGAAAGGAAAAAGCGTTGTATATCCTTCCAGATTGCTTAAAAGCACACACACGTGTTTCTTTTTTGCAAAAATGAGAAGTAATTGTGTATCAAATACATTGTTCGATAACCACTTCTTAAATTTTTACCATAAACCTCTTCATGTCAGTAAATACATATCTACCTCATCATTTTGATGGCTGCCTAGTGTTCCACTCTCTGTATCTATCCTAGTGCACTTCGTCAGTATGTTACATTGGACTTTTGGTCATTTCATCCGAAACACTGTCATAATGAAGACCGCTGTCCACATCCTCGTGCAGTTGTCCAATTCATTCCTTAGTACAAGTTACCAGTAGAGGAATTCCTGAGTCAAAAGGTATGCACTTTTTTTCGCTTTGTGTGTGTGTATGATAAAATATGCATAATGTAAGCCACTTTAACTGTTCTTAAGTATACAGTTCAGTGGAATTAAGTATATTTGCAATATTGTGCTACTGTCACCACCATTCATCTCCAGAGCTTTTTCATCATCCCAGACTGAAACTGTACACGTTAAACCCTAACTCCCCATTCCCCTCTCTCCCCAGCCCCTGGTAGGCATGATTCTACTTTCTGTTCTATGCATTTGCCTGTTCTAGGTACCTCATGAAAGTGTAATCATACAGTAGTTATCTCTTTGTGCCTGTCTTATTTCACTCAGCATGCATGCCTCCAAGATTCATCCAGGTCATAGCATGAATTCCCTTCTTTTTGAAGGCT
Source organism: Hylobates moloch (assembly GCF_009828535.3). Classification (NCBI taxonomy): domain Eukaryota; kingdom Metazoa; phylum Chordata; class Mammalia; order Primates; family Hylobatidae; genus Hylobates; species Hylobates moloch. The sequence continues at coordinate 218,874 of NW_026652283.1, forward strand.
ACATAATATTCCCTTGTGTGAACCTACCACATTCTGTTTATCTATTCATCTGTTCATGGATATTTGGGTTGTTTCCACCTTTGGGGTATGCACATTTTTTAAACATGCATTTCCAAATTGTTCTCCAAAACTCTTGCACCAATCTGCATTCCTGACAGCAATATGTGGGGAAGGAAAAAGGTTGTGTCTCCTGGATCCTGGGGTGCCACAACAGGCCAGTAACTCTCCACTGAGTTCCAAAGTCCCTTTGAACCCCATGTTTGCCTTTCCAACCCTAGGAATCCTGGAGTGTTGGTCAGCACAGTGCCAGCAACACCACTGACTCAGGTTTCAGTGGCTTGGGAAGTCCCAGGACCTGGGCTGAGGGGTAGCATTCAGTAGAGGGGCACGGCCTGAGGCCTCCCCAGAAGACAGTTCACAGGATGTCTGTCAGGGCGTGTGGCCCACGGGACTCCTTCCCACCTGTTATGTGCGGGAGGTCCTTCCCTCTGATAAAGGAGGTGGCTTCAGTTCTCACCTGGGAGTGTGGACTTCCGCCCCACAGAAGACGGGGTGACCTCAGGAGGCCTGGAGCTGGGTCTCGCTCAGACTGGGTCCTCCCTGAAAGGGCGGCACTAAGTCTGGACCTTCGGGGGCAGATGAAGAGGTTGGTTCTGGATTGCGTTTGGGCGCCTCTACCCTTGGGTTTTCAGAACGCTAACGCTGCCAACACCCTCCCCTCAAATTCTCTTATCAGTGCCTTGCTTTGGAAGGTTACCCTGCTTCATGTCTCCTTGGTGTCAGCCCAGGCTATGGGCACGGGCGGCCCAGTGATGTCCCACAGGGACCTATACCGACAGGGTGCCCTGAAGCCTGGGGTTGGTGTGAACACCTCTACATTGTGCCTTACCTTTGCTGCGTGCTCTTTTCTGAACCACTCACAACCCGGATAATGGGAACTTCCTCAAGTTCTCTTCTGAGGTGAATGATTTCCAGTTCAGGGCTCTACCCTTTTTCGTAACCAAAGACCTCGTTAGACCAATAGTTTTATGACTCTTTTTTGTTTCTTTTGAAAGATTTTCCTCTACAGAACTATGTTTACTAATTAATAATCAATAAATTTCCCTGCATATATTAATAAAAATCATATTTAACTGCCAATCAGGCCTTATGGTCAGCTTGATATAAACTTTATTATCACTCTGAGTTAGTACAGTTCAGTCTAAAGCAAAAAAATAAAAGACATTTGGACTAGTCTGTGACGTCCTGTTTCCGCATCCATCCATCACTGGGTTGCTGGAAATGAGTAAATGAATTCCTGGTCCTTCTTTACTACCTTTCTAGACCCCCAAGGACCAGTGGCTCCAGAAGGGGACCCCAACCTCATTTGGCCCCTCGTGTTAAAGATGAAAGAAAGGGTGTCTTTCCCAAGAGTTAGGCTGGGACAGAGGTAACCTGGATCCGATATTCCATGATGTTACTGGGGGTACTCATCTCTCTCTCTCCACCCCGCCCCACGGCCAGGACAGAGGCCACAGCCACAGCAGAAGCCAGCACGACAGGACAGAGGCAGGGTGGGCCCCAACACCGTAGCCCTGCCTCCCAGGCTCTAGTGCTGTCTCCCTCCCAGATAGCTGGGTGAGGAGTGTGCCGTGACGCAGGAATTGGTTCCAGGGCCCTCTGCAGTCCTGGGCAAATCCTCTCCACCAAAGAAGGGCTTAGTCTGGGCACCTCCGTCTCCAGCCCTAACATCCTATATGCCATGAGATGGTGGCCCTGGATGAAGAAGGAAACCACCACCCTGCCCCTTCATCTTGCCTCCCCTGACTTTCTGGCCCAGGGTCAGCCTACACTCAGCCTCAGCACCAGACACCGAGCCAGCCCGAGAAAGCCTACCGCTATTTCTTAGGAGCTGTCAGTTCAAGCAGCTTGTGATCGTAACTGTAAGCTTTAAAACACACAGCAAGATACATAGTAGACACTCCGTAAATATTGGTCAGATTTAATATAGTGTTTAGGAGGGTTTTCTCAACAAGTTATCTCTAAATGTGAGTATTCCTTTCTACCTTCCTGAAATGTTTCTAATATTTGCAATAAACATATACCGTTTCCACAAGAAAAATAAAAGTGATTTCAAAAGGCAAAATAAAATGAATCTAACCACTCACAAAGGACGGCACATTGAACGATTCTATTCCTATGAAATAGCCCTAATAGGGATCCATCGAGATGGGCAGCACGTAAGCGGTTGCCAAGGGCTGGCAGGGAGAGGGAATGAGGAGCGACTGCTAATGAATATAGGATTTCTTTTGGGGATGATGAAAATGTTCTAAAAGTGATTGTGGTGATGGTTGCACAATTCCATGACTATACTAAAAACCACTGAATTGTACACTTAGAAAAAGGAATCTGGCCCCTCCCCACCACTGCTAATTTTTACATCCAGTGCTGAAAAATAATAAAATCATGTTTCTCTAATTTCAAAAAAACTCAAAGGCAAGGTATTTCTCCAACCAAAATTGCTTCTGTGGCTCCCATCTCACTCGGAACAGAGCCTGAGTGACCCGTTACCTCTCTGACCTCACGCCGTTATTCTCTCCCTCTCATTCCGCCCCAGCCACACCTGCCTCCTCACTGCTCCTCAGACAGGCCTGCTGCTTCCACCCCCAGGACCCTGGCACTTGCCGTTCCCTGTGTCAGAGTGTTCTCCATCCAGGATACATCCACGACACTCATGCCTTCACTTCCTTCAAGTCTGCTGAAATGTCACCTTCCCCTCTGCACGCCTAGCATTCCCTATCCCTCTTCCCTGCGTCACGCCTCACCCCTCCACTCATCACCGTTTGACATAGAGCACGCTGAACTGTTTGTCCGCAACCTGCCGCAGACACAGTACAACTCCTCAGAATCCTTCCACGGAGTGTAGCACATGGAATGTGTTCTGTTTTGCACCTAGCGCCCGGTCTGGCACGTGACAGGCCTGCAATCATGTTTGCTGAATGAATGACTGAATTCTATCAGCGATTGACCTTTACATAGTCATGAAGGAGCTTGTTAAAAACTAGAATTTCTTGGTCCTGCCCATCACCTAATTTCATCTTCACCGTCGTCCTGGGAGGTATTGTCCCCATTTCACAGAGGGGGACGCTGAGGCTAGTGGTGGAGCTGGAACTCAGACTCAAGTCCTCCAATTCCAAAATAGCCCTCCTTTTATAAACCACACTGCCCAGGAAGGAGGGCCCAGGTAGGAACTGCCCAGCTGCCAGCGCACAGCTCTCCCCACCATGCCTACCCAAAGTGAACTCACCACCTCCGTTTTTGTAGCAGAGATAGGGAAACCTCCAGACATTGCCCAGCCCAATGATCTCCCCGGCCACTGACAGCACAAACTCCATCTTGTTGGTCCATTGGCCCCGATCCTTCACCTGGTCCTCGTCTTTCTGGTCCAACTTCTCTCCCTCCTCGGGGACCCAGGAGGGCGCAGGAGACCCATGCTCTTGCACTGCCACCTTCCCGTCCATGGCCGTGTGGCCGGTCGGGAGGCCCCGCTGGGTGGGCAGGATGACGAGGGCCAAAGCCTGGTGGGAAGAGAAGAAATTAGCTGCAAAACCCGACATGGTCCCGCCAGGCCTGCGCTCCCGTCCCGGTCTCTGCTGTCAGCACGTTGCTGTTCTTCCCAAGTGCTCCACGGAATTTACACCTAAAGTTACACTTCGCTCTCATAACTCTAAGAGCAAATCTTAGTGTTCCGAGTTTGCAGATGAGGAAATCCAGGCCTTGGCAGATGAAGTGATTTGCCCAAGACCACTCAGGAGTAGAACCGTGATGAAAACTCAGGCTCGGGCTTTTCATTTTCATGTCCCTTTTTATCTGTACAGCTCGCCACCATCCCAGCCGGCCCATCTGCCCAGGTCCTTGATGTCTGCTGAGTGGCCTCAGCCTGGCCTCTGGCCTCCAGGTCAGAAGGGATCAAAGGCTGCCGAGATAGCAAGGGTCGAAGGGCAGGTGTGGCCGAAGTGACTGCCTGGTTCTCTCCTAGCCAGCTGTGTGCTAAGGTGATCGACCCACTCGGGGTAAACAGGGGAGCCAGCAGCTCTGGGCAGCTGATTGGGAGGAAAAGAGAAGGTGGGGCCTCTGAGCAAGGCCAGATGACAACAAGGATTGGCACCAGGGACAAGTGTAAGCTTTCGAGGGAGCCCCAGCTCCTCTTCTCTCTGTTGCGTCTCTGTCCTGAGAAAAACTGGGGGGCCCTGGTGCCAGAAGGGACCACCGGACCAGTTCTCACCTGGCTGGCAGGGCAGTCATCTCCCGATGACCCCCAAGGTGAGCAAATGACTGGCCTCTCAAGAGGGAGGCCCAGCAGTGGCTGCCCATCTCAGCAGGTCACTGCCCTTCCCTTCTCCCTGCCCTCCCAGAGAGCCCAAAGCTCCCTAGACCTCCAGAAAAGTGACGTGGGCCATTCTCAGTTCTACTCGCTGTCCCTCGGCCTGCCTGTCAACTGCCAGGAGATAAATCCGCTTCTGTCAGGGTGTATCTCCAATCTATGTTTGCCTTCTCCTCCCTCTCATACACACAACCAATTACCCTGAGGCCACCTCTGCCTTTATTCCCAGGAATTGCCAAGAGGAGGTGCCCCAGACTGTAGAGGGGAGCTCCCATCCCACAGCCCCTCACCTCTGAGGGGTATTGAAGGAATCAAAATGACCAGGTCTACCAAGTGCCCCACGTTCCTCCAAGGCTCTGGAGAAACAGGGATTCTTTTTATTAAGGAAGAGTCTGTGTTTATTTACTGGTCCTTTTAACCCAGGCAACAGCCCAAGCCCAAGTCAGTTAGAAAGGCGCGGGCAGGAGCCATGTGAGGTTATGGAAATTTTTGAAGGTGACTTGGAGGGTGCAGGTTATCCCAGGAATGGGAAAGCGTGTCAGAGTGAAATTCTGGTATTGGCACCTACTCAGAGGCTTCCACTGCAAGCTCAGCCCAGGAGGGAGGATGAGGATAGCCACCCCGTGGGAATCAAAGGCCTTGGGTCTGTGTTATAAGGGAGAAGGCAGGGGGAAAGGGGGCAGAAAGAGCCTCTGGGTTCGGAGTATGTGATCAGACCCATTGGGGCTTTGAGCACTGGAGGCTGGGGATGAAAAAACGGAGAGGTGGCCCCAGGGGAGAAGTTGGTAACATCTGAACCCAAATGTAGATGTTGCTACAGAATTAGGAATGAGGCAACCTGAGAAATGATTCCAGAATCATCACCAAACAAATTAACAAACTAGTGAACGAGCTTGAAAACATGCATGAAAATGCACCAGACAGGAAACCCAAGTTCTAATCCAGATCTAGCTGTTAATAATAATAATAGGTTACCGTCTGAGTCAGCAGTATGTTAAAAACAGGCACTCTTTCTGTGTATTATTGAAGTGCATCCTCGTAAGAATCTTTGAAGTTAGGTATTACTATTAGCCCCACTTCATGTGTGAGGAAGTGAAGCTCCAAGAGATGAAGGAACAGTGCCTGGCGCCGGCAGGGCCTCAGGACACTACTCTCGATGCTACAATAAACTTACCAAGACAACGAGTGGTGGAGCTGGGTCTCTAACTTGCTGTGTGACCTCAGGCAAATCACACCTCCTCTCTGAACTTGAAGTCTCCCTGGAAGAGAGAATGAACGCTGCTCAGCAGGCGCTTTCGGAGGGTGAGGGGATAAAAACAAGACTCAGTAAAAAGACGGAGAACTGACTGCCTCTGCTCGCCGGCCATAGCGTTGCTCATCTCAGGGCAAGCCCCAAGCACAAGGGCCCCTAGGGCAGTGGTCAGAAATGAGCCTTACTGTTCCCAGACCACAGGCAGCTATGGCAGGACCAAGGTGGTCTCAAGAGTTGGGGGAGTGGAGGCTTGTTGGGGAGAAGGAGTAAATGCAGGGAAAGCCAGAGGGGAGCAGGGGTAGGGAAGCAAATCACAGAATCCAGTTTGGGCCCAGGATTTGGGTTTCATCAGAAATAGGGGAAGAGAGAAAAGAGAACATGAGCTGATGAACTAACACTGACACAACATGTTTTTTTAAAAAATAAATAAAAATAAAAATAAATAAAATAAAAAAGTAATTGGGAGGCACATAACTTGTGGTTAAGAATGAAAATCCAGAATGGCAGAATGAAAGCAAGAGCAAGTGAAAAGGGCAGCTGGCCCCGAGCCATGGCAACTCAAGGGGAAACCGGCTTGAACTGCAGCAAGAGGGATTTAAGTTAGACTCAGGGAGGAAATGGCCCAGAGGATGTTAGACACCAGAACAAGCTGTACTGCGTTCTCCTTTCTGGGCTACTTTTAAAAGGCAAAGGACCACACACCCCACCCCCGCTGTGCCCTTCTACCTCCAGCTTCGGCTGGCTGCCTCTCCAAGGCCTCCCACCTGCTTGCTAAGCTGGGGCAGGGGGTGAGGGATGGGGGACGGGCCTCATCATACTTCAGTGCCCTCCAGAAGCAAACACACCAATTTCCACGCCGGGCTTGGTGCTGCCCAGAGAGGAAATCTTCAAGAGACTAGAAAGTCCAAAGTTAACTGTTTTCAGGAGCTGGGCATGTCGCCAGAGGCCCAGCTGGGGCTAGCAGAGGGGCAGACAAGACCAGAAATGCTGCTGCCCGTGTGCTGCTTGGATCCCAGCTCTGTCCCCTTTGCTCCCCAGTCCAGCAAAGGAATAGCTCAGACCCTGCACACGGGGGATGGGACACCCAGCCCCTGCCTCAGTCCACACCCACATACCAACACCCATTCCCGTACACACACTGGTGCCATTTCCCGTCACGTCCCTTCGCGCACACATACCTGTGTGCGTGGCACCAAAACCTGGCTCTCTCTGTAGTCCTTCACACCCTGTGAGCTGCTGGTCTCAGCTGGTGGCTGACCGCAACTCTGCTGAGTGCCCGCCTTGGGCACAAGCACACCCATGGCACCCACTGCCCAAACCAAGACAGCTTCCTCCTGGGAGATGCCTGGCACCCAGCTCGTCACGCTCAGCCGGCAGGCAGCAGGCAGGAGCCCCTCACCTGTGATCATTTACTGCAGTTCCTGGGCCCTCAGGAATGCCCCGAGGTTTCTCCTGTCCACTTCTCCTTCCACCTTGCTGGGCACCATCTGCTCCCCTCCCCTCGTCAGATGACCACCCCTGCTGTCACCCACTGCCGTGACCAGCTCCCCATCGCTGGACATTCCTGCTCCACAGGCTAATTGCTGAGCTGCTCCCACGCTGGATGGGGCGGAGTTGGGGGCACCCCTTGCCCTGAGAGTCGTGGGCATCAGACTTGCCCTTTGGCCTGAGGTTATCTCAGGTCCTGCCCCCGCCGCAGACACGCACAGTTCCACAGTCTCGCTTCCCAGGGCTCTATCCCTCCAGCCCCTCTGAGCAGCAGTTGGAGGCTGCAGAGGCAGAGCCAGCCCCTCCACTTCCTGCTCACCTCAGTCCCCAGCACCGGCTCCTGTGGTCAGCTCAGCTGCAGGCATCAGGTCTCCAGGAGAGTCCCAGGGCAGCTGCTTATGGGAAAGCCAAGAGAGCCGGGACCTGAAAGGGAAACTGCCCTCCACGTTCACGCCTAACCCTGTTCCTCCCAGTGCAGAATCCCATGTGACTTGTCCAGGGACTCCCAGACAGAAGCTGTGTGTGTGTGTGTGTGGGGGGGGGGGGGGGGGGGTGTGTGTTGGGGAGTGAAGGGACAGAGAAATACCAGGAGCAACAGGAGGGACTGAGGCCAAAAGTTTGTGAACCAAGATTACAACATCCAACCTCAGGAAGTCAAGTCCTCTGTCCCCAGCACTCCCACCCCCATCCCACTCTCACTGTGAACCCACTGTCTCCAGACTGGTGCCCTCCCAGTGGGCACAGTCCCATGAAGGCCCCTCCAGAGCTGGGCTGAGCTGCTCCCTTGGGCAGGGGAAGGGGCTCAAAGACTCACACCCTGACCTCACCTCCCCTCCCCCTGCTCCTGCTCCCTGCCCTTCCCCCTTCCCCCTTTTCCCCTATCCCCTTCCAGAACCATCTCCTTCCCAGGGACGAGGAGACGGGGATGTGCAGCACGGGGGACAGCCCTCTCTTACCAGAGACTCCAGGATGTAAATTGAGAACGTTGGGAGGGGAGGTGACCTCACTGACGAGGGCAAGGGAGGGCAGTGAATCACACGCTGGAGTTTTCCACCAAGTACCTGCCCTCTGTGGCTTCCAGGCACGGCCCTGGACCTTCACAACCACTACCCCTCTCCTTGGGATTTTCCTAGAGAAAGCACCCAGAGCGTATCTCAAGAAGCAACGTAGAGAGGACCCAGGCTTGGGACCAGACAGACCTGAGTTTCTTCTCCTCCTCTATCATGTATGAGTCACGACAGCTAGGCAAGGCTCAGCCTCGGTTTCCCAGTCTGTCAAAGGTAGGTAACGATACAATATCTACTTTGCGGGGTTGCTGTGAGGGTGCAGGGATATCACAGGTGCTTAAGAGGAGGTGTGGGTGTTGGTTGTGGGTCCTCTGGAAGCAGAGGCTGGGATGGTGGGGTGTCTGGTCCCAGGCACCTCTGGTCACTGCATAGCACCAGGCACCTAGTTAGAATTTGTCTGGAGTGGCCTGGCAGCTATCAATGGGGAAGGGTAGTTTTTGAATACATGTGCCCTACGCCACATGCCCAGTGAGCTCCTCCAGAACAGCATCCTCGTCACTGTCCCTGAGCACGCCCACCTGGTGCTGGGTACAGCACTGTCCCACCGCCCTTCATTCAGAATAGCTGCTGCCTCCTTCAAGACAAAGGAGGTGCTTCTTCAGCTCGAGGTGGTATGAAGGGAGAGGAAGTTGTGGGGAGAAAGGGAAATTTCCTTTCACATGTGCTTCCTCTGTGTATTTTAGAACTTCCCAGCAGGGGTGGGGTGTGAAGTGAGACTCTCAGTCTGTAGTTTTCCATCAAGCACCCCCACTATATGTCTCTCGGGCCCCTCTCCGCATCTCCTGTGGGGTCCCGCATGAAGAGGAAGGCAGAGCACGTCTCAGCTCTCAGACCCATTGCCTCTATGAAACCAGAAGCCGGGCTGGGGGTCAGCTGTGGCACAGTAGGACATGGCCCAGCCAGAATCCACACTTGAGCTACCCCGGTGGTCAGGTGTGGCCTGTCCCTGCATGTCAGGTCCACCGTGGATTGACCATAAAGCTATTGCAGAGGGGACATCAAAGTCCATGCAATCACCCAGCAGCAGCGACCCCAGAACAAAACACCAGCCTCTCCATAAAAAGGAGAAACAGGGGAGAGGATCGGACAAGCCGAGATGCTGCGTTTCCTTGTTGGTTCCCTCAAAAATGACATTTAGCACCTGCAGTGTGACATGCTTTCTGTGAGTCTAAGACTGGGGACAGCAAGGATATCTCTAAACTCTTCCCGAGCTTTCCTGTGATGCTGACAGTCCGATGTGGTGGGGCTGGAGCCACGGGAAATAGGATGGGTTTGCCCGAATGTGTCCCCAGGGCAGCTGTCCCTATAGCATCTGCTGGACTCTAACAACACTGATGTGAGTAGTACTATTCCTGTTTTATGGAAGAGAAAACTAAGGATCAGAGAGGTTAATTTGCCCAAGGTCACACAGTTAGTAAGTAAAAGGGCCAGGATCCAAGCCAGGCCTGCAAGCCCCTTTGAAGGAGTATGCGCAGCTGGCTGTGGCATCTCTGAGTTTGTGCACATGTCTCTGAGCATAAGGAAGGGCTGGTGCCTGCTTGCCTGTGTGTGGATCTGAGACCTGGGTGTCCATGTGGGCAAGGTCTGAGGCCCCACGCAGCCTGGTGGGCTCAGTGCCTAACAAGCTGCTTCCCCACAGCCCTGGGCGTAGTCTGTAACTCTCCTGCTACCTCTGCTTCTGCTCTCCCTGTTCAACTGGCCCCCAGGCTCTCAGTGCTTGCCTTTCTTCTCTAACAGGTGTGGCCTCCAGACAAGAGAGGGCTCCCTTCCTTTTGGGTCTTCTTCTCTGGAAACTCCAAGATACAGGGCCCACCGCCCCCCACCCCAGGCTGGGAAGCAGGTGTCACTGACTCGGCTGCCCTACACCCCCACTGCCACCCCCATCTCTTCGGCCTCTTTGGCTAAGCCCAAGGTACTCCTGCTTCCTTCCCTCAACCCTGACCCCTGACCCAAGCCAGCAGCATTCTCACATCTCTGCCTGCCAGTCCCACCTGCGCTGCTAGAGCCTCACCCCCTCAGCCACCTCCCTCCAGTTTGATGACCTCACACCGTGTGTCACCAAGTGACTGAAAGGACCCTCACACCCATTACCTCCTTTAAGACCTACAACAAGCCCTGCTTGGAGAAGGCGTGCACGGCATTTTCTGCAACTGCAAAGCAAAGAACCTGAATTCCAAGTGACTGCACAGACACACAGCAAGTTCTGGAAGCACACCTCCTGGTTCTTACACCAATAGGTGACTCACACCATGTTCCACCATCAGGAAGCTCCTAGATGCGACTCAGATCACAAATGAGTCCCACGTTCCCGCTGAGGCCGGCAGTTCTGGCAACTTTGGTCAGATGGATGGATAGAGACAGGTATTATCCCCTTAGAGCCCAACCTGCACCATGAGGTCCTGCCCTACCCCAGTTATTATTTTCCACAGCTCTTTGCCCTTTTCTGTCATGGTATCTGTCACTCGTTGTTTAAGAAACTGTATCTGTTTTTGCTCCTGGCATGTCACGAGCACAGCACGGCACCACGTGGGAGGTGTTCTGTCAACAGTGCCCGATGGACGGAGCTGCTGGGCTTGCAGCACCCGAGTTCCGGCCTGCCTCTCCAGCAGATGTATTTCTCCCCCGGTAAGACTGAGATTGAGCCCAGCACCCTCGGGGAATGCCCAAGTAGTCATTCTCCAGGAAGGGGCAGCCAAGGCTGACATACAGTAGGACTGCTGTCGTTAATCTTCACCAACTCTTCCAACGACAAAAAGTCAAAAATTGAAGACTAGCAAATATTTCAGTGCATTTTTTTCTACTAGTGGATATGTGAAAACTAAGATCACCCAGGGAAGCCTGTGCACCCTTAGACTGCAGCCCTAAGAGTCACAGGACACACCAAGGGCAGCACCAGAAGACCCATCTGAACAAAGGTGGGCACATGGGCAGGCCCCCGAGCCTGCGCACAGGCAGGGAGAGATGCAGCTGTGTGTTCAGCCACTTCCAAAACCACACACAAAGCAACAGCCAGAAATATGTGGGCCCGGGCTCCATGCTCATACCCAGAGGCAAGGCTGCAGAGACACACCTGTGGCACCCTCTGGGCATCCCCTCCCCCATGCCCACTGACCCCCAGTGGGCGTGGACTTCCTTCCACCTGGATCCTCTTTGCAGCATCACCCTAAGAGCTCCTCCCTGCAGCTCAGGCCCTGACAGTAGAGCTGTGGCCATGGCAGCACCACCCCCTCGTGGCCACATCTGGCGGTGCCCCGGCATCCGGTGTCTCCTCAGAAGAGCGAGGCGGCTCCAAGGAAGTGGCGTCCCTCTGCTGGCTGAGCCGGGCAGCGCCCTCCTCTGCCAAGGCTCCCCGCACCTGCTGCACTGGGGCGTGGTCATAGCCGGCCCTCTCCCACGTCCCCCGTGCCCGGCCTCGGTGGGCACACAGGCACAGTTTTGGCCGCTGGGGGTAGGCGAGGACACAGCAGGGAAAGTGGGCAGGAGGAAGCTGCCACCAGCCTTTCCCTTTCCTCTGTCTAGGACTCGGGTCTCCTTCATGTGTCCCTCAATTTCCTTTCTTATTCAACAGCGCAAAGGCAGAGGAAGGAAGCTGAGGACGCGTGGAGAGAGGCTGGGCAGCCTCCTCTGGTCCAGATGCCTGATGATGGAGGCTGTCAGCCTGGCCCCACCACCCGCCCCCATCACTGTGCTGAGTGGGCCCCAGGGATAACTCAGTGGGGGAGGCTCGGATGGGGAGGGGCAGGGTCCTAAAGCCATAACTGTAACGTGGGGAAGGGTCAAGGCAGCCAGGCGGGGGGCAGAAATCAGACAGAACCGCCAGCAGTCAGCGGGAAGAACGTGGATTTAATGGAATGAAGGATGAGAGGACCTGAAGCCAGCAACAGTCTCGCCCCACCCACCAGCCCCCACCCAGCTTCCCAAGGGTCTCAGAGGGACACTCTTGGCACTGGCCTTTCACATCTGTTCAGCAACCCCTGAGCTGAAAAGTTGGAGTGGGAGGCCTCCAGCTCAGCAGGTGGACTCCAAAATACCCCTCTTGTCTTATCCACTCCAGGTCGGGGGCAGGGAAGCACATGGGGCTGCTTCTGCCCCGTCCCCTCTGCAGCCATCCCCACGGCCAGGCTCACAGGCACCATCCAAGGCCTGCCCCCTAGCAGTGAGACTCCAGCTCTGTGAGTCTGAGCAGTGAGGTCCTGGGGGTGGCGGGAGCCGAGGGTCCTGCTGGGTTCCTCTGGGGCAGGTCCTCGGCTGGGCAGATGAGCTGACGGATTCTCTGCGGGGCGAGCGGAGGTGGCTGTCAGGTGCGGAGTGGGGGCAGGTCTGCCAGCTTCCCTCGTCACCAACATCTACCTGCCTCCTCACACACAAACCTGCCCTCCGGTCATCACAGCCGCTGTCTGGGAGTCCCCCTGTGTCTTCCTGAGACTTCTCAGCAGGCACTCTGTCGCTCCCTGACACCCAGGCTGGGCCCACTGGCCCCTCCATACAACTGTGTGCACCCTGGCTGGCAGCCCACCTGTCAGTGCCTGCGAAGGCTCCCAGCCCCTCTGGCTGCTTTCCTGCCCACAAAGGCCCTACCTCTCTGAAGGGGCCCTTGAGGGTGCCGAGTCTGTAGAGGCTCCAGGCAGGAATGCAGACCATGGAGGACAGAGCCAGGAGCCAGCCCAGGGCATCGCCCCACCATGGGTACGTGTACTTCTTGTTGTAGGTCAGTGGAGTGTACTTGATCAGAGAGAAGAGGAAGGTGGCCTGGGGGGGGACAGCAGAAGAGAAAGGGGTTGGGGGGTGGGGGCCTTGTGCCCTCAGCTCCCCCGCCCCCAGCAGCCTGGCAGAAATCACCCTCCAAGCCTGGATTCCCTCTAGGCTCTTCTGGACCAATCAGCCTCCAATCTTCTCCATCCACACTCTGCCCAAAACCCATACCCTCCAGCAGTATACTCTGTCACTCCAGGGCCCCTGTACCCCTGGGCACCTCTGTGTGCAGCTGACTCCCAGTTAGGTTGTCATCATGTGGCCACTGCATGCTGTGAGGTATTTACTACCTCTCCTAGACCATGAGCTTGGGGTACGAGTACACCTCAAGGGTAGAGACCATGCCTCGTTCTCCCTCTGCTCCTCAGTTACATCTTGCACACAGTGGGGGCTCAGGAACAGCTGACACAAAGAGACAAGGCCAAAGGAAGCTGCACGTTGGGGTTTCAGGCCCACATTCTGGAGCCAGGTTGCGTGGGTTTGAATCCCAGTTCTCTGCAACTTTCTAGCTTGGGCCAGTGGCTTAACAACCTCTTCAACCTCAGTTTCACCTGTAACACCAGTGTAACAACAGCACTTCCTTCATGGGACTCTTGTGAGGATTAAATGAGTTAATACGTGTTAAAGCACCTTGTGCCCAACACAAAGTCAGTGCTCTATACCGGCTGCTGTTACCATTGCTGTGGTTATTGGTATTATTATGAGCAGCCCAAGGCACCCGGGTTTCAGTCCTGGCCTGTGACGTTAGACTCACACTGTGGTGTTGGTCAAACCGTCTGACAGCTCTGGACCTCAGTTTATCCTTCTGCGAAATGGAAAGGAAGAATCTATCTTGCTGTAGTTTTCTAGAATCCAAAAGGAGGATGAGTGAAAATCTAAGATGATTTTCAGTTCCTACAAAGAAGTCCATTGCAGGGCTAACGGCTTCTCTACCCTGCTAGCCACCATCTCTCCCTCCCTTCATCTGACTTTATCCCCGAAATGATCTTACTGTGCACACAGCTGGTGTGAGGAAGAGCCAACAGTATTTGATAAGAGGCCATGGCCTGTACCCAATCATGTCTTCGATGTTGTCGTAGAAGCGCCTGGCTCCTAAACGGAGAAGAGAAGAAGGACGGGGGAGAAAGTCACTCTTCGGCACCCAGGACATCAGGATGGGGCCACAACCAGATCAGAATGGGCAGGGACCCATAAAGAGATGACATCACAGCTGTCCATTCAAATCGTTGCTGGGAGAAAGCTCTTCCCCGGCATTCATAGGCATAAACAGCAGGACTTGGCTTGGGTACAGGCAGTCACTTCCTGATTATCGAGGTTGTCAAAAGCTGAAAACATTTGGACAGGGCAGGATATGGACCCACCTGAGGTGGTCGAGGTACGGCTCTAACCAAGACTGCGGGCAAGGCAGCTTCTGGAGGGCCCTCCAAAGGTAGCAATTTAGGATTTGCAAGATTTTGGAGGTTGGGTAGGGAGGCGCCCCAGGAAAAGGGAAGTGTGAGCAGTAGATGTCTGTTTCGTGTCTAAGGACCCCAAGACCCTTAGACGAGAGGAGGATGCTGGGACCTAGGGAGGAGTCACTCACCGTAAACCCAAGCCACACAGAGGGACTCAAAGATGGCCACGAACAGGAGGCACATGCCACTGGCTGCATAGTAGTCAAAGAGCTGGAACACGTACATTCCGCCCTGCATGGGAGGAGATTCTTTTAAAAAGAACTTTATCCGGTGGAAACAGAAAGATTCACTCCTATGCCCTTTAGCTTCATACAGTGGAGGCACAGAGCAGAGTTGGTGAGGATCGCAGGAGACGGATCATAAAATAGAAGTAATTTGTAAGCCATAAAGCACGAGGCAGATATGAGATGCTAATTATTTTTATTATTGTTTTGGGACAGAATATAGATGAAATAAGACAGCTATTGTTAGATTATATCTGAGAACACTTAGGGACTGGCCCCGAAGCCCAAGACATAGAGTGTACTCTTTGGGGAAAGGATCAGGATAAGGTCTGTCATTGATATTGTCAAGCTGACAAGCTCCGTCTCCCTCCTCCTCCCTTGAGACGGCACAGAATGTCACCCAGCCCCAGGGCTCCCTTTCTCGCTTTGAAGTTTGTACATAGAACTTGGTTCAGCTGCCTGGGAAATCACCAGATCTTGCTGGAGAGGCAGCTCCTCCCAACCCAATGCTCCACATACCTCTTCACTTACTGTGGAGCCAAATGGCTCCACACCCATCCCTGGAGGTGGGTGGTCCATGCCCAAAGGCCAGAGGAGGGACCTGCCTACTTTGTCGTTCCTGGGATGGGGAAAAGAGGGAGTCCTAGTGTCCGGAAGCCCAGAAGACCTGCCCTGACTGGGAGCCAGGGTATCTGCCTCACCGACAGGTAGCAGCTGTCACCTGGCTCCTCCTCCCCAGCCTTCGCCCGCTCCCCAGGCCCTCACCTCTGTGAGCATGATCAGCCCCACAAGGAAGGAGACGACAGATACTCCAAGGATGAGGACTTCCCTCCGGTTCTTCTTGCGGAACACGTGAGGGTACATGTCCACCAGCGCTGTCACCAGGCTTTCTACACACACAAACTGGATGACAGGGCAAAGGGATTGGAGGGAAGGAGAGCTCCCAAGATGCCCTGTCCATGAGCGCTGGCTTCTCGCTCCCAGGATCAGCCCTGCCAGCCTCACTGTCTCAGGTCCCCAGAGCTATTGTCCTTGCTGGTTAGGTCAGGACTCACCCTCAAGCTCCCGTGTCCCCGAAAGGGCATCCACTTCTGACACTCACCCAGTCCCCAGCTATTGTAAGGGTGCTTGGGGCATAAAGCTGAACGACATGCCCACTGCTCCTCCTCCCCAGCGCACACCCCCCACTCATCTCTCAGCCTCTGAGTGGCTGCCTCTTGATACCTGGCTATCCAGTCCCAGGAGAACCACCATGAAGAAGAAGCAGCAGGCCCAGAGAGGAGAGAAGGGTAGCATCACCACGGCCCGCGGGTAAGCGATGAAAGCCAGGCCAGGGCCTACGACATGGAGCAGAGGAACACGGGCCAGTGCCCAGGCCAGCTCCAGGCCGTGGGTGACCCATGGCTTCCCAGTGTGGGGCCATAGAGTAACAGGGGCCAGAGGAAACTTCACCCCAAAGTTACTGTCACCACTACGTCCTCACCCAGGAGAAGCCACCCCAACCTCCACCTGGTTCTCGCATTTCCAAGGTGCCTCTCACTGTATTCTCAGTGGCAAGAGCAGAATCTAGAGACGGCAGGTGTAAAGGGCTGTGGGTCTAAAAGGACTCCAGATCTCCAGATCTATTGTATAGACGTGAGGTTTCAAGCCTAGAATGAGCTCAGAAGCCAGCAGGCCATAGAAATTTGTGAAGCAGACCCAGTGCAAAACGCAAGGAGGTGGTAGGGCCTGGTGAGAGGCGGAGCGATCACGCCCCAGCCCCTCGCGATGTTTTGTTGTATTTGTAAGGAGTGTAGGTGGTACCAAAAAAATCGTTCCAAGGCCAGAGTTGGCCTAAGGCCTCCAGTTTACCACCTCTGCGCCTGGAGCCCGTTCTGTCACCCTACAATGACTACACGGGCACTGGTTTCAGAATGCCGCTGACACACATCCTCGCGGCCCATGAATGTGTCTCTCGACTGACTCATATGGCAGGAAAAAACGCATGTAACGGAGCCTGAGTCCACCATGGGAAGTTCCTCTGAAAAGTGAAGAGCATCACTGTGACCTTGGAGGTCTTTTGCTTCCGCCAGTCCCAGCTCCCACATTGGTGAGGTGGGGGTTGTGCAGGGCCTGCCCCGCAGGTTTCCGTTGCATGGTACAATAGAGCGCTTCGCCCAGCACCTGGCGTACAGTCAACACTTAGAAAGTGAGACACAGGCCAGGCATGGCGGCTGATGCCTATAATCCCAGCACTTTGGGAGGCTGGGGTAGGTGGACCACTTGAGGCCAGAGGTTCAAGACCAGCCTGGCCAACATGGTGAAACCCTGTCGCTACTAAAAATACAAAATTTAGTCAGGCGTGGTGGCATGCACCTGTAATCTCAGCTACTCGGGAAGCTGAGGCACGAGAATCACTTCAGCCCAGGAAGCAGAGGTTGCAGTGAGCCGAGATCATGTCACTGCACTCCAGCCTGGGTGACAGAGAAAGGCTCCATCTCAAAAAGTTAAAAAAAAAAAAGAGGGAGGGAGAGAGAGACACTATCGTTCTTAATGAGAATCACAGACATCCACTGCCCAGGGATTGGCATCCTGTGTGGCCCAGGCGTGCTTCTGAATGCCATGGTAAAAAGTCATCTTGTTACAGGGCAAAAATAGGTGAGCAAGAGAAACATTTTATGGCTTATCCAGATCGGGGCCTGGGCCTTGATGTTATTTGAAAGCAGCAAAACAGCAGTGCATGGTGGAAAGGCAGTCATTCACAAAAGGGGGAAACCCTATGTGCTGATAGAAACTTCTCCTTGACATTCATTTTAAAGTGAACAAAATGAGGCCAGGTGCAGAACAGTGTATATAGTATGTTATTATTTGGTTTTTTAAGAAGGCGGCAAGAAATAGAAATAGTAATATGTATTGCATGCATATGTCTGTATATGTATTTTTTCTCATATATGTCTAAACTATTTCTGGAAGGATAAACACGAAATAGATTAACATTGGCTGCTTCCAGGGTAATGAACTGGAAGCCAAGGATGGGAAGAAAAATGTTCACGGTATGCCTACTCTTTAAAGCTGGAATTACTGTTTCGATTCTCCCCCACGTCTTCCCAGAGTGTATCCACTGAATGGTGGTCATAGCTCACCCAGAGTGTAGTGACACAACAGAAACGCCTCTAGACCCTGGCTGCCAGAGGTTTGAACCAGGCTCACTACCTCCAGCCTCCCCAGTAACACTCACCTGACTCAGCCACCTCAGAGATGGGCACCCCCTGCTCCTGAGACATGAAGCCCAGGATGGAGAAGATGGCAAAGCCGGCCACAAAGCTGGTGCCGCTGTTGAGGAAGCAGAGGGCGATGCAGTCCCTGTGGGGCAGGGGTGAGGAGAGGGTAGAATGGCAGGGTCAGAGCAGGGCTGCAACCTCTCCTGCTTCCTGTCTGGGAGCACAGCCCCTCCTGGCGGACACTGTCCTGGCCCCTTCACGGACGCCGGAGCAGGGCTACCTGGCAGAATTCAGAGGACCACACAAAGCACTGGCTCTCCACCAACACTCCTTGGCCCCACCAGCCCAGGGATGGAATAAATCAAGGTAGTCCTAAAAGAATGAGGGGGCTCCAGGGAAGTAAAACATGGATCTAGATGTGACAAACTGCCACACAGCCGCCCCTCTCTGCCACATCGGCCCACACCTCATGGGACACTACCACTCGGCCATAATCCCATTTGGCTAACACAGGGGTGCAGACATGGGTAATTCCAAACAACAATAACTCTTAGTCACCTAAATTCAATTTTGAGATGCACAATATGATTTCATTTCGGCTATGTTTCAGCTTGTGTTAAAATCGGCTTAAATCTTCTGAGCACAAACCAGGTAGGCAAGGAGAGAGCAAGGGGGACAGGATGTGATGTGAGGGAGATGGTGTGAAAAATGGGTAAGGATTCAAAGTTTTTGGGGCAGATTTACCAAGCAAGCAAGACTGGGGTGCAATGCGTGACACTGCTAATCGCAGTAGGACCTCACTTCACATCATCGATACATTCTTGCAAATTGCAATTTTAAGCAAAACAACCTATAATGAAACCAGTTTATTTTTCTCATCAAAGTTATAAGGAAACGACATTATTCAAAGACCTGTTGTGCTTCTCAGGCTTGCTTACCTAGCACTCCTGAGCCCACTAACCTCTACATCAGCCAGGAGGCCGGGTCCCCTGCTGTGGTCTCCCAGCCAATCACAACTATCCCACCCTTTCAGATGCAATTCTCTGTCCATCTTGCAGTTGGCTCCTTGCAGCTCCTGGTAGCCCTGGGGTGTTGGATATGGGGGTGTAGACAGAGGGGCAGATCCAGGAGCTGATGCACCCTCCAACTCACCCTCATCTAGCGTGGCTAGAGGGACAGTAGAGAGAAGCAGGTGTGTGGCTTGGGCCCCACGCCCCCAATCACCTGTAGCAGTTGTTGTGGTACTTGTTGTAGCTGCCCAGGGCTGTCAGGCACCCAAGACAGATGGCGAAGGAGAAGAATATCTGGGTGCCTGCATCCATCCACACCTACAAAGGGGAAGGGCAAGAAAGGTGAACTCCCAGGAAAGCCAGGCCAGTCAAGCCATGGGCAGACATAGGCAAGTGGCTGAGCCAGACCCTGGCTAGGGATGGTGAGAAACCTGCTCTCAGCCAACACTGGCATCCTGCTACCTCTGCTCACCCCAGTGGGCTCCACTCCCTGGACTCCTAGATGAAGTTTCTTGGGCACTACTAGGATAGAACAGGCATTAGGCATTCAAAGAAAATGAAAAAGACAAAAAGACCATGGCGGAAGCGTGTAGGGGGGTGGGACAGGGCTCTAGAACAAAGCTACGTCTCCTGTCAGGTGTTTGATCCTAGGTTCTGCCCGCACTTTCTCCTATGACCAGTATGGAGGAATCCAGGCACCGCGTCTCCAGGAACACTGTCCCTAATAGCAGGGCCACCGCCAGTATGGAGCTTTGCCCCTCACGTCTCAGCAACCTCTGTCTAAAGACAGGGAGAATAATTCTCGGCTCACAAAAAGGCAAAAGGACGAAGAGAAACACCTCTAAAAAGGGCTTTGTACTCCTTGGGAGGGGAAAAATCACAGTCCAGCTAAACATAGAGTTCAGTTGTTATTGTTATTTTCTCAGCTGGCTCGCCCAGCCTGTGCATGTTATGATTTAGATCTAACAGCTAGAATAACATCCCAGACAGAAAGAACATCAAGGCAACAGGACCGAGTGACCCTGCAGATCTGCAGGACCCTCCCCAGGCGCTCCTGCCCCTGGTGACGTGAGCACAACCAGGGAGCACCCCGCTATGGACGCAGACATCCAAGCAGGTGTTCCTCACGTGTCTGTGTTCCCAACGGAAAGGGCGCCGGATGACCCGTCCGTGTCTTTTGCTCAGCCTCATTCCAGAACCCCCCAGGCAGGCCCCTACTTTCCATAAAACCCTCTACCCTTTCACCCTCTCTTCCGCTAGTATCAGGCCTCCAATTCCTCAGTCCCTTCCTGGTCTTTGCCTGCCTCCCAAGGCATGGTCACCACCCTCAGCCCCTACCCCTTGCTCCCTCCTTTCACGCTCACCCCTACCAAAGTGGCCACATTTCTCAGCAGTGTAGGGGCCCGAGGGATCCATCAGCAGGCTGACCACCTCAGAATCATGCCGATTCCTCAGCTAGCATCTCCAGTCGAGACACTGAATCCCTAGGCCTGAAGGAGAACCCAGAACTCGTATCCTTTTCAGAGCTTCCTGGGTGACCCTAATGGTCACCACGTATGGGATGCTGTCCTATGGCCCCTGCATCAGGGGTGCACCAGGGCACCCCCCCTCTCATCATGTCTCCATTCTGCAGGGCCAGGGACAGAGCAGGGAAGATGGTAGGGGGAAGGGGATAATGTCTCCAGCCTCCCATTCTTGAGTTCACTGGGAATCCTGTCCCGAGGTGGTCTGTGAGGCAGGAGGTGCCACCGGGGACAAGGGGTCAGCAGCAAGAAGCACAGAGGAGGATCTGGAGGGGCTGGAGCCAGGGAGGAAATCACACAGAGAAGGAAACACTGGGAATGAAATGCTAGAAAAGGAAAGGGAATGAAGGAGAGACCCTGGGACAGGAAGGGGGTGCTTGCAAACTGCAGTGTCTCACTTCTCCCAGTTTAAAAAAAAAAGTTTCAGTGTGAGGTGACACCAGTTTTGAGGAGAGGCCTTGGCCAGTCTGTTTGCTCCCTCAAAACATTCCAAATCCTTTCCTCTTCTAAAACTCTGCCACACAGATCCTGCAAAGATATTCATCTCAGGAATGAAAGTCACCCGGTTCTATCTCATTCCTGCTTCACTGGCTAAGTTATTGGCAGCTTCAAGAGCAGGACCTTCCGGCAAAAGGCCCTGAGCTTAGAGAGAAAGTGCTTCCCCAGGGTCAGAGGTGTAAGGGCTCAGGACCAATGCATGCCTCCTGGGACCCACGGGCAATGCCCCTTCATGAGGTCAGGCACCCCCTCCCAAAAAGGTCATTCAGGATGTGCCCCGGGAGCCCGGAGGCCTCGCGCCTTGGACATTTGCTCCGGGCCTGACAGTGCACTGGGTGCAGACTGGGCCATGAATTACCAAGGAGACAGGCCGCGGCTGCCCGCACACAGGCGGAGGCACAAGCCGGGTACAGGCAGCTTTGTGAACTTGTGCTTGGGAAGGAATAACAAGAGAAATCGTGACTTGGCCATTTATCTCGCCTCGGCAGGGGTGGGAGGTCGGAGTGGGGTCACATGGAGGCTGAGTTGGGGGAGAGGTTAATGAGAACTAAGGAAAATGCAGCAGGAGGCTGAGAACCCAGAGCGCAAGGGTCAACGCACTCTTTGACTAAAGCCTTTGACCAAAGCCCCCTCGCTGGGAGCTTGGCAAGCCCCAGCTCCCCACACAGCTGCTGCCCGACAAGCCTGCTGGGATGGGGAAGAGAACGGGGTCAGAGCAAGCTGTTCCATTCCCACCACAGGCGACCCGTCCCTGCCCACTCCACGAGCCCTGGTTTCTGGAATAAAGCTCTGATTTGTCTCTGGCTAGGGCAGAAGGCCGACCAAGGGAAAAACAAGTGTAAAAAATCCTTGGTGGAATGCAGGTAAAAGAGGTCTTGGGGGAAAAGAGGAGGAGAGGGGACTCTAGAAGATCTGGGAAAGATGTTTTCAGCCTCAAGTCCAACCCCTAGGATTATTAATATCTATCTACTATTTTTAGGAAGGCAATGTTGTGTAATGGAAAAGCACGGCTTTGAAGTTACATTAATCTGGGCTCAATTCCTGACTTTATTAATTACTGGCTGTGTGATCTTAGGCAAGTCACTTAACCTCCCTGAACCTCCCTTTTCTCATCAGGAAAATGGGTATAATAACAAATAAAATAATGTATGTAAAATGCCTAACACATAAATAAATATTAGCTTCCTATCTCACCTTCTGGAATAATAAAAAGCAGCTGTTAAAACTCTCAAATAATTCATATTCTTTGGGAAATATCTATCATGGTAAATAAGACAGCAGTCATCAAAAGACTACATGAGATAAAACCCACGCTCCCCCACATGCTAGTTTTGTGATTCTGGGCAAGTTTCTTAAGTTTCCTAAGCTTCTGTTTCTCCATCCGTAAGATGAGGCTGACCCCAAACTCACAGGGTTGAACTGTGTCGAGCACTCAGCAAAGGGCCTGGCGAACAAGAAGGACATAATAAGGTTAGTTTTGGTCACTGTTTACTGCTGCTATTATTTTAAAAAGCAGCTCATCTTTCACTGATAATGAGGTGGCATAGATTGGATTTCAATACTAAAAGAAAGACTAGTTCTAATCGGTGATTTCAGCTTCCTCCCTAAACAAGCCTTTCCTTAGACTTGCTTAACGTGGGGATTTAAAAGGTTCCACGCGGGCTCTTTGGATGCCCTCCTCCCATCCCCCACCCTCAGCAAGTGCAGTAGAGCAGGCACAGGGCCAGGACCCGGGAAAGAAACAAGTGGTCTGAGCAAAGCGCACGCTCCAGCAGAGCCCTGGGTCTCCAGTGGCCATTCTCCAGGGGGACGAGACAAGGCCTGGGAACACCGGGAAAGGCAGCAACCTGCCCCTCAAACAGCAAGCCTGGCAGGAAAAGGGGAGCAAACAAGAGGGGAGCACGGCGTTGTCTCTGCCTGGCTCCTGACAACCGGCCTCAGTGCTTGGCAGAGAGATGCGTCTTTGGTCTGTGTCAGGGAGAAGACATTTTGCAACTTTCTCAAGTGCCAGGCAAATGCCAGTTAGAATGATCACACTTCCTGGGGAGTGCCAACTAGATTCAATTAGGGCTCTGGCAAAGCACCCCCACCCTGCAGGTGCTGCTTTGTTCACTGACAACAAAGGCCTAGCTTCAGCATGAGACTTGGACCAGGCAGAGAAGAAGGCTGCTCGGGACGAGTCCCGGCACTTGAGCCATCCCCCTCCCCACAGCCCCAAAGCACTTGGAACACAGATGCTCCCTGCACAGCCCGAAGCTGGCTGGAATGGAAAGAATGGTATCCCAGAGTACAGACTGAAAGAGGTCTTTGTCCCTGCAGTCACCCCGACAGAGACGTATGGCCTCACTAATGCTGAGAAGTTGAAAGCTACCTGGTCCACCTTCTTTACGTTTTCTGGAAGCTACTATATACCAAACGTGGCACCTGAAACAGATCCGGCACATAGTAGATGCTCATAGTAGATTCATTCAGGGTTTTGCTGAATGCATAAGCTGTGAGAGAAACAAAAGTGAGTGGCCAGGGACCTCGTCTCCAAGAGTGGATCATAAAGTGCACGGGATTCGTCATCATTCAGACCCAGTCCCAGTTGCAGGTATGAGGATGAAAACATGCTTTAAGCTCTCTAGGCCTTAATGTCCTAATCTATAAAATGGGGGTGCCTTGTTGATCTGCTGAGAGTGTTTGCTGAAATAATGCACGTAAGCCTCTTAACAATGTCAGGGACCGAGGAAGCATGCCCTAGCTGTTAGCTATAAGTAGCTGATCAGGACAAAGCCATGAATCTGTTGTGGAAATACTGAGCCCCTCTGTCCTTTTTCTCTGCCAGCCTACCTGCCTGTCACCTTTCCTGATCATGCCTCCTTCCTCTCTGGCCTACCTGCAGACAAAGACGAACTTTGTAGCTTAGCCACTGGTTCTCAACTCTGCCCCTCCAGAACCACAATGGCTTTCTCTTGTGTGGGGAATCCAAGCCAAACTCTTCGCCCAGCCTTCAAAGCCTCCCCTCCATTCAACTTCCCCTACAACTCTTGCTCACCACCTCCTGTCCATCACAACCCTTTGGTTCCAGATAAGTCAAAGGGCTTATGATTCACAAAACAAAGATACCCTTTGCCTGGTCTGCCATAATTACTGGCTGCACAACCGTAGGCCACAGTGTGCTCATCTTACAATGAGGAACGTGCACTGGGATCCTTCTAGGACCCCAGTTGTGCTTCTACAGTTTGGCTCCAAAGCCTGACTGCCGCCTTCGTACCCTGTGTGGACCTGTGGCAGTAGCAGTCTGTATCTCCACGCTGTCTGAGAAATGGGAGAAGGGAAGGATAAGCTGCTATGCCACCAGAACGTTATTGAGAAACACTCAGGACCAGGGCTACTTGACTCTGCCGGGAGGTTTCTGAATAGCAGTGATCTGTCTGCTTCTGGAAGCCACAGCGTCCCAGCAGAGCTCAGGCTGAAAGAATCAAAACATGGCCGGAGTGGCCAGGAGACCTGAGGACAGTTTGGCTTCCAGATCGCCTGACATTCTGCCCCAGGGGGAGCCATTGCCCTTGTGTGCATGGGGCTCCCAGCCTCAGGGTGCCTGTCCCCTTTCTCTTGCTCCCTGTGAGCAACGTCAGTGAATATGCTGGTGCCCGACTATTTCAAACGTTTGGAAAGCCAGCCAGTGTGTCTCCTACATGCTGGGAGCCGCCCGCCCTCATGTCTCCTTGGGGCTTCTTTCATAGACGTGGCTCTAGGTTGCCCACTCACTCCCCCGCGGGGTGGTCTCTGCACCCAGGAGGCAGAGCAGGGCATAACTGGGTAACAACACTTCAGGGCCTCCGGGGCGGAGCTTACCCACGCACCCCTCTGGCCCTCGACACCTCCTGGCTTTGCCAGCTTTCAAATGGCTGCCAAGGAGGGGAAGGTGAGAGACCTGTCAGAGGCAGGGGCTGCCCCTTCCAGGCCTTGCTTTCCAACCCCCTTCAGGCCGCAGGCAACACCACCCCTCCCTACCCGGACGGTAAAAAAGCCAGCTGTAGCAGAGGGGGTGCAGACCGCAAAGGAAGGGTGGTGGGGAGGAGACCCGGAGCCTCTGGACAGCTGACGGGGAAACTTAACACTAGCCCAGCGGGCTGAGGGCGGGGCCAGGGAGCTGCGGCCTAGACATGGGTCACATGGGCAGAGGCAGGGAACCAGGAGGCAGACTGAGGGGTAAGCATTAAGGAGGAAGCTCAGTAGGAGATGAGCTCCTAAGAGATAAATGTACAAAGCGGGTGCGGAGAGGATGGCAGAAGGGCACCCTTGAGTAGGGACTGTGAGTGACACTTGTGGCCCTTGAGAAATATTACTAGAAATACTACCCTAGTAACATTTGCCTGGGTTCCCTGGCAGCTGTGAACCCAAGAAGGGACAGTGTGAGACACCTTATGACCACAAACAGCTGCTAACATGTCAGAGGCATTTGAACCACAGCGACTCCAGCTTGAATAGGGGCTGGGTAAAATGAAGCTGAGACCCGCTGGGGCTGCATCCCAGGAGGTAAGGCATTCTAAGTCACAGGATGAGACAGGAGGTCGTCACGTCAGAAGATACAGGTCATAAAGACCTTGCTGATAAAACAGTTTCAGTAAAGAAGCCGGCCAAAACCCACCAAAACCAAGATGGCAACAGAAGTGACCTCTGGTCTTCCTCACCACTCATTATGTGTAAATTATTATGCATTAGCATGCTGAAAGACACTCTCACCAGCTCCATGACAGTTTACAAATGCCATGGCAACGTCAGGAAGTTAACCTCTATGGTCTAAAATGGGGGGGAACCCTCAGTTTTGGGAATTGCGCACACGTTTCCAGGAAACTAATGAATAATCCACCCCTTGTTTAGCATATAATCAAGAAATAACCATAAAAATGGGCAACCAGTAGCCCTGGGGCTGCCCTGCCTATGGAGCAGCCATTCTTTATTCCTTTATTTTATTTTATTTTATTTTATTTTAGAGACAGAGTCTCACTCTGTTGTCCAGGCTGGAGTGCAGTGGCGCGATCTCAGCTCACTGAAACCTTCACCTCCTGGGTTCAAGCGATTCTCCTGCCTCAGAGCCACTGTGCCTGGCCTCCTTTACTTTCTTAATAAGCTTGCTTTTGCTTTATTCTATTCCCCCCAAATTCTTTCTTGTGAGAGGTCCAAGAACCCTCTCTTGGGGTCTGGATTGGGACCCCTTTCTGGCAACAAACAGATGTTTAGAGAAGGAAGGGTGCACTCCCGCTGCCACTGTGGACACCCTAGGGTAGTGCTAGGTGCGGGGGTTCCCCGTCAGAATGCAGGGAAAGACTGACGCTCAGGTGCCCTGGGAGCCACGTGAGGGCTTCTGTCTGTGGCTTCTTACCTGGGGATCCCACAGACGCGTGAGGTTTGGGTACAGGTAAAACTGAATTCCTTGGGCTGCCCCAGGCAACGTCACCCCTCGAATTAACAGGACCACCAGCATGAGGTAAGGAAATGTGGCTGTGAAGTACACCACCTGGTCATGGGCAAATGAGAGACAAGGAGCTTGTGAGAGAAGAAGTGGCAGGGGCACTCCTCAGAAAAGGTCAAGGGAGTGTTACTTCTGCTCCCAGCTCATCCGCAGTTGTTTAGTTCTGTTGCAGGAAGTCAGGGACCCCGAATGGAGGGACCAGCTGGAGCCATGGCAGAGGAACATAAATTGTGAAAATTTCATGGATATTTATCAGTTTCCAAATAATACTTTTATAATTTCTTATGCCTGTCTTTACTTTAATCACTTAATCCTGTTATCTTCGTAAGCTGAGGATGTACCTCACCTCAAGACCACCGTGATAATTGTGTTAACTGTACAAATTGATTGTAAAACGTGTGTTTGAACAATATGAAATCAGTGCAGCTTGAAAAAGAACAGAATAATAGCGATTTTTAGGGAACAAGGGAAGAAAGCCATAAGGTCTGACTGCCTGTGGGGTCAGGCAAAAAGAGCCATATTTTTCTTCTTACAGAGAGCCTATAAACGGACGTGCAAGTAGGAGAGATATCACTAAATTCTTTTCCTAGCAAGGAACATTAATATTAATACCCTGGGAAAGGAATGCATTCCTGGGGGGAGGTCTGTAAACGGCCACTCTGGGAATGTCTGTCTTATGCAGTTGAGATAAGGACTGAGATACGCCCTGGTCTCCTGCAGAACCCTCAGGTTGACTAGGGTGGGGAAAAACTCTGCCCTGGTAAATTTGTGGTCAGACCAGTTCTCTGCTCTCGAACCCTGTTTTCTGTTATTTAAGATGTTTATCAAGACAATACGTGCACTGCTGAACATAGACCCTTATTAGTAGTTCTGCTTTTGTCCTTTGCCCTGTGATCTTTGTTGGACCCTTTTTAGTAGTTCTGCTTTTGCCCTTTGTCCTGTTCCCTCAGAAGCAGGTGATCTTTGTTAGATCCTTAATAGTAGTTCTGCTTTTTGCCCTTTGAAACCTGCAATCTTTGTACCTACTCCCTGTTCTTACACCCCCTCCCTTTTTGAAACCCTTAATAAAAACTTGCTGGTCTGAGACTCAAGTGGGCATCACGGTCCTACCGCTGTGTGATGTCACCCCCGGCAGCCCAGCTGTAAAATTCCTCTCTTTATGCGGTCTCCCTTTATTTCTCAGCCAGCCAACACTTATGGAAAATAGAAAGAACCTACGTCAAAATATTGGGGGTGGGTTTTCCGCATATAGTTCCATCTCCCCTATCCCTTGAACCACAGCCTCCCCTCTTCCCTTCCTCCCTCCAGCTAAAGGCTCCCGCCTCCCCTGACACATATTCAATAAATATTTGTTGAGTGACTGAATGACATTTGGCATTCTCCCAGCAAGTGTGCTTAGCATTCATGGCAAGGATTGTCAGATATGAAAAGATTTGTGACACGTGACCCCTGTCCTCACAGAGCTTACTAGCTTAGCATAACCAGGCAGCCAGATTAAGAGAGGCCCCCAGGGCAAGAGTTCAGGAGAATTCAGAATGCTTTCTTTGCTCCAGGGCAAAGAGTCCCCTGGAATTCTTGAGTTGGTTAAGAATCATTGTGAGATGAAGAGTCTTCATGGAATTATTTTTCCAAAGAACTGTTGTATGAATTAGGGAACCATGACTTGTGTTCAATTTGCAATGTGCCCACCTATCGTCAATTCCAAGATCAGATTACCCTGGAGGTGTCCTTCCTGCCTTTCTCGCTCCCTTCCAGTCCCAAAAACCAAAAGTATGTGAATCTAGGAGAGGCACAGAATCAAGGAAGGGAGCCACATCAAATCCTTGCTGGGTCATCGCCTCCCATCCTCGACGGGGCCACAGCTTAGAGAATCCCTGGGTGACAGCCCCCAGTGAGGGCAGGGAGTCCGGGAATGGGAGGGGCAGCAGCTCCCCACACGAACCTTGCCTGTGGACTTCACCCCCTTCCAGATGCAGAAGTAGCAGATGACCCAGGCCAGCAGGAGGCACAGAGCCAGCTCCCAGCGCAGGGCCCCCAGGTGCTGGATCCCATCAGAGATCTTCAAGACCCGCCGCCTGGGGAGAGAAGGGTTGAATCTGTCTTACTTTTTCTGCCAGCCTCAGTTCTGTGGCCCCGTCCTGGGACAGTGGAGCTGAGCCTGCCTCCAGGCTTTTGTCCAAAGGCTTCTCCGCTCTCTTCACATGAGGCCATCCGTAGCCCAGAGCTGGAGGTGGACATAAAGGTGGAGAATGGAGACTGTTCCAGGTAAGTTTGCTCTGAGTGCTTTGTCCTCAGCCAGGGGAAGGGGGCGCAGGCACCTATGTTCCCAACCAGGGTTTCAGGACTTTTTGACGGCAGGACTCTTGCCCTGGGTGAATATCAGTACTGGGGGGAGGGGGTGGGTCACAGTCCACACTCTTGCAGCCACAGGGAGGAGGCAGTGCGGAGTGAGAGCACATATGCACACACACTCTCTAACGCGGGACAGGGGTGCAGGAAAGGAAGGCCAGGCACAGCCCCAGGAGAACTGAAGTCTCATCTCTGAAACCAGTACTGCAATAACCACAAACACAGGCACCACAGAAAAAAGCCACTTAGTGGAAATTCTTCCCTTGCTGTCCATTGAGAGTGACCTTGGTGTGAACTCCTCCCCATACCCTTCTTCTGAACACACAGCCCACACTGGGTCGGGGAGGGTCTCACTTACTCCCAGAATTCGATGACAGGAGAGGTGGCATTCTCAGAGGTACCATTCAGGGAGCCGTTGGCCTTCTGGAACTCCATACAGTGCTCTACCCATGGGTCACGAGGAGGGAAAAAAGAGAAAAATCATCAGCCAGCCTGTGACACAACTAGAGAGTGGGGTGAAATTCTAGGAGAATGGGAAGGAAGGTATTCAGCAGGAGCCAGGCTGTTATCTGTACAAAACATCCTCCCACACGTAATAACCTCAACAAGTGCAGCTCACTGTCTCCTGCACACTTGGACATGTGGGTACATAGATGCTTGGGTACACATTCTCCTCAAGCATGATCAGAGGGCAACAGGAAAGATGCTCTTCAGGTCCGCTGCTTCAAGGCATGCTAACATTTCTATGTAAGCGTCCTGTGCAAAGTCACCACCTTCGAGGAATAATAAGAGGGAAGTGATGTGTCAGAGTGGCTGAGAGCGCAGGTTGGAAAGCTCTGGCTTGAATGCTGACCCCACAGGTATGAACTGTGCGGCCGTGGGTAAGTTCTAACTCAGCTCTCTGTGTTTTGCTTCGCTCGTCTCTAAAATGTAGATAGTAAGATCCATTACGTAGGATTGATAAGAAATTAAATGAAAACATGGATGTAGAGTGCTCAGTAGATGGTGCTCTGTATTATTTGTGTGTGACTTTGGAGTTTTACAAAGAGTGTTGACTTTTTTATGTTTGATAAATACAATAATCCTGGGAAATATTAAGACAGATACTGTTTTCCCCGTTGTGCCCATGAAGACAGTGGATCTTCTTAGAAATGGCCCCTATCTGCTCATGAGTGACCAAGTGTAGGCTGGAACCCAGGGCAGCAAATTGTCTGGGTTCCACCTTCAAAATATCTAGACTGATCCTTCTTGTCACCTCTACTACCACCACTCTGGTACGGGGTAGGCACCATCAGCTCCCGTCTCCTACCTGGCCTTCAGCTCTCACCCTTGCTCCCCTCGTGGAATCTCCATTTTGTTAAACCTTAGATCACTCTATGTCTCACCCCAGGTAAAAGCCTCCCGTGGGTTTCCCGTCCCACTCAAAGAAAAAAGCTGCAACCCCTTTAGTTGCCTTCAAGGCCATATTAGATCCATTCCCACACCATTCCCTTCAGCCACCTGCTCTACCACATCCACCCTGTTCCCTGCCCCTTCAGCCACCTGCTCTACCACATCCACCCTGTTCCCTGCTCCCTGCACACATGGGGTGTGTTAGGTGCTGTGCTGCCTCAGTGCCTTCTTCCTAGAGTTCTTGTCCCCCAGCTCGATGACTCGTTCCTCCTCCTTCAGACCAATGCTGAATGGGCATCTCAGTAAGGCCTTTCCTGACCATGCCACTTAAAATTGCAATCCCACCCATAAAACTCACAGTCTCTGTTTTATTTTCCTCCATAGCCCGTCTTCTAACACGACATGTACTGCTGCTTTCTAACTGGACACTTCTCATTCACTTGTTTTGTTTATGTCTACCTCCCATCGCTACAGTGAAAGCCCCAGGAGGGTGGGGTCTTTGTTTTTGTTTATTACCATATTCCCTGTGCTCAGAACAGAGCCTGGCGTACAGCAGGAGCTCAACAAGTATCTGTTGGGTGATTGAAGGCCAGCTAGGTGCTCTCTCCACTAAACCATTCACTTTCCTGGACGCTGCAGCACACCCAGAAAAGCACAATTTCATCTTGGCGGGACAGCGTGTCTCGTGCTGTTCAAATGCTAGGCTCTGAGTCAAACCAGGCTCACTAAGAGAGATGTCAACAGTGTCAAAAAATAACACTCAGGTATTCAATGTGCCCCAGAATTGTCCCAGAGACCCCCAGGCAATCCATAGGAAGATGGGCCTAATGACGCCCTGAAGCAAGAGCTCTAGGCCACCAAAAATTGACAAAATTGTTTCAAGAGGGACTCCACTGAGATCTGGATAAAATCTTTACTATCTGACAGGCTGGTTGTCAAGGGTGGTTTCAGTACACATAGATATTTTAAAAAATTAAAAAGAAGAAAAGAAAATATATATAAAGCTAGAGAAGTATAATAAAACAGATTTTTTTTGGAGACAAAGTCTTTCTCTATTACCCAGGCTGGAGTGCAGTGGCACAATCTTGGCTCACTGCAACCTCCACCTCCCAGGCTCAAGCAATCCTCCTGTCTCAGCCTCCCAAGTAGCTAGGGCCATGGGTGTGCACGACCGACCCTGGCAAATTTTTTGTATTTTTAGTAGAGATGGGGTTTCACCATCTTGCCCAGGCTGGTCTCGAACTCCCAAGCTGAGGCAGTCCACCGGCTTCCGCCTCCCAAAGTGCTGGGATTACAGGTGTGAGCCACCGCCCCCAGACTAATTATAATAAAACAGCTCTTTAAACCTTGATTCATTCAATCAATATTTTTGAGTGCTTATGATGGAGCCAGCACTGTGCTAGGCACAGAAGCTGTGGAGATAAAGACAGCTTTTCTGCCCTCACGATCTTGATGACTAGTGGGAAAACCAAGTCAACAAACAGATGAAAAGTGAGGGAAGTGCAGCCGCAGGGCCGGGGCCGGTGCAGGTGCTACCAGACACATTTAACAAGAACCTAATCCAATCTTGGGGTGTTGGAGGAGGTACCCCCAAGGTTTACTTTCCCTTTGAAAAATAATGGTGGAATGGAGGTGGTGGCAGTGATGCACAAAGATGTGCCAGGAAGGGGAGCATCATGCACAAGGTGAGAGAGGTAAAGGTGAGGTGGTGACACAGACAGGAGTCAGGTCATGAAGGGATGAAGAATATCATGCTAACCATGCAAAAATGCTTTTCCGGGCAAGTAAAGGATTCAAAGTCCAGTTCAGAATTGAGGAACTTATCTGAGCCAGAAAGAATTGGGCCGGGCACAGTGGCTCACGCCTGTAATCCCAGCACTTTGGGAGGCTGAGGCAGGTGGATCACAAGGTCAGGAGTTCAAGACCAGCCTGGCCAAAATGGTGAAACCCTGTCTCTACTAAAAATACAAAAATTAGCTGGGCGTGTTGGCAGGTGCCTGTAATCCCAGCTACTTGGGAGGCCGAAGCAGAGAATTGCTTGAACCTGGGGGGTGGAGGGTGCACCTCCTGATACCTGCTGAGATGGCGCCACTGCACTCCAGCCTGGGCAACAGAGTGAGACTCCATCTCAAAAAAATAAAAATAAAACAGATGAAAAAGAAAGAAAGAATTAATCATGGCTAGCCCACTTCAAAGGGCTAGGGCCTCGTTGACTGGCACCGGAAGATACTTGCACAAGGAGAGAGGAATGTGCCAAGAATCCAAGCAGAACAGCGTCCACTGTGCTCTCCAGCCATGCCGTCCAACAGGGCAGCCATGAGCCACCTGTGGCTGTTTAAGTTAACATTCAATGCAAATGTTAAAGTTCTGTTCCTCAGACCACTTGCCACATTTCAGGTGCCCAATAACCACATGTAGGAGTCACTCCAACCCTACACTGGTTCAGTGGGACTGCCCGTAAAAGGTAAATAAATACATAACCACATGTAGCTGGTATTAATAGCTACCATATTGGATAGTGCAAAGAACATTTTCATCATTACAGACAGTTCTTTTGGACAGCATTGCCCTAGATATTTTTGTTGTTGTTGTTACTTTCTATATGTTAGACTCAGTAGTTCTATTGCCATGGGTGGCTCAGGTAGTCGTATAAGCACAGGAGAAATTGCAGATATGCAGCACATAGCAACGTTTCAGTCAACAGTGGATCACCTATATGGCAGTGTTCCCACGTGATTATAAAATACTGCATATTTACTGTACCTTTTCTATGTTTCACTATGTTTAGATACACAGACACTTACCATTGTGCTACAAGTACCTACAGTGTTCAGTACAGTATTACAGCATACAGCCCAGGTGTGTGATGGGCTGTGCCATGTGGGTGTGTGCAGGTGCACTCTGTGATGTTCATCCAACGACGAAATTGCCAACAATGCATTTCTCAGAGTGTACCCCTGTCATTAAGTGACACGTGACTGTAATTGCTGTTATAAATCACAGCGGACCCTTGAACAACATGGATCTGAACTGTGCGGGTCCACTTATACGTGGATTTTCTCCCGCCTCTGCCACCCCTGACAAGCAAGTCCAGATGAATTGCAAGTTTGAAAGATCTAAAATGTACCGGAAAGAAGATACGAGAAACAAATGAACGAACAAAACATATATCCATATATCAAACTAACCATATTTCAAATTGATTTAAGAAAATGGCTAAACCACAAAAAAGTGGTCAGTTCTCACTGAATATGTTAATTTTTTCTTTAAAAAGTTCCTGACATTTTGCCTGTGATGCTGGTGAATTCTTGATCTTATTCTTGACGTAAGTTCTCCACGGTCGACTTGGGTGATTTCTGGTGTGTCCGTGTTAAGGTGGGATATAGGGACAATCCCACTTCCGGTTAATGTGGCAGAACAAGAGGAGGAGCGGACCCTTGGGTGAGGACCATACCTGTGTTCCACTCGTGGTGGCAGCCGCCCCAGGGCAGGTCGATGGTGAAGCTGCTGAAGAGGTAGAAGAGGGCCCAGGCCAACACAATGATGTAGTACACGTTGAGCAGGATGACGATCATCTGGGAGGCAATGCCAACGCCTGCGGGGAAACTGCAGAATTGGGCTAGGAACGGTGGACAGTGGTGGCACCTGTAATTTCAGCTCTGCGGGACGCTGAGGTGAGAGGATTGTCTGAGGCCGGGAGTTCAATTTACCACTGAGGAAAACTGCTATTATTGTAACTCCCTGTGAATCTATAATCATTTCAAAATAAAAACGTAAAGAAAATCCTATATATGGAGAAATAACGAAATTAAATACTGTACATTTTAAATACTTGTGTCAAGATAGAACTTTTTTTTTTTTGAGACGGAGTCTCGCTCTGTCGCCCAGGCTGGAGTGCAGTGGCGCAATCTCGGCTCACTGCAAGCTCCGCCTCCCGGGTTCACGCCATTCTCCTGCCTCAGCCTCTCCGAGTAGCTGGGACTACAGGTGCCCACCACCACGCCCGGCTAATTTTTTGTATTTTTTGTATTTTTGTATTTTAGTTTCACCATGTTGGCCAGGCTGGTCTTGAACTCCTGACCTCAGGTGATCCACCTGTCTCAGCCTCCCAAAGTGCTGGGATTACAGGCATGGGCCACGATGCCTGGCCAAGATAGAACTATTAATGAAATAATTTTTTCTCATTTAAAATTCTCTTTTAAAATATTTTATAATTGATTTAAATATGTCTTAAAATACAACATCGTTATGTATTTAAAACATATAGCTAAAGTAGCTTTGCACTCTTCGTACTTAACCTAAAGCCTCTGCCCCATCCTCACTGCTGTTTCTCACCCATTCTCCGATAGATCAGCTGACTAGCTCAGTATGCAGCCCACAAACCAAGGGTTTAGCATAGAGACTCGGGGTCTTAACCTCAGAACTGCTACTAATCACTCAAGTCATTCCCAACAAGGTTTATAACCACTAATGAAGATGCTTTGCAATCAGGTACAGAGCTACTCACCCTCAAAGATGGGGCAGATCTTCCTCCAGGCTGTGACGCCTCCCTGGCTAGTGTACTGGCCTAGTGCTGTCTCCAGAAGGAAGACAGGAATGCCACAGGTAAAGAGGAAGACGAGGTAGGGGATGAAGAAGGCACCTGTGGTTAGAAAACAGGCTGTTCGTTTCCTGGGACTATTCTCCTCATGGTCTGCATTCACCTCCTCCCATTACCTACCCATACTGCCAGTCAGAATCTCAGACGTACAGAACATGCAAAACTGCAGGAGACAGCTGTCTAGATGTTTGCAACATAGCAGAGATCAAGAGTCACCACGTTACCTAAGATCTGCACAGCCTCTTGCCTTTTGTCACTGCAAAGTTTCCGTCTATACCTATTACAGTTTGTTCCCCACTGAACAATTACTGCTTACCACATAACTTGTGGCAATAACAAGGAGCTTGTTAAATAACGGATGTCTAGGAGCATTGGCACAGCCCACAGTCTATAATTCTTTTCAAAGAAAGCATTGCTGTTAATGTCAGGTAGTCTTTTAGTAGGCTGAAATCAGATGGCCTTTCAGTCACTGTTACGGTTTGAATGTATCCCCTAAAGTTCGTGTGTTGGAAACTTAATTCACTATGCAACAGTGTTGGGACATGGAGCCTCATAAGACGTAAGTCATGAGGGCTCTGCCCTCATGAATGGATTAATGTTATTACTGTGAGAATGTGTTTGTTATAAAAATGAGTTTGGGCCACGCACGGTGGCTCACGCCTGTAATCCCAGCACTTTGGGAGGCTGAGGTGGGAGGATTGCTTGAGCCCAGGACTTCAAGACCAGCCTGGGCAACATGGGAAAACTCTGTCTCTAAAAGAAATACAAAAAATTATCTGGGCATGGCTGTGTGTGCCTGTAATCCCAGCCACTTGGGAGGCTGAGGTGGGAGGATTGATTAAACCCGGGAGTTTGAGGCTGCAGTGAGCTGTGATTGTGCCACTGCCCTCCCTCCAGCCTGGGTGACAGAGCAAGACCCTGTCCAAAAAAAAAAAAAAAAAGTGTATTTGGCTGTCTTTTGCATGAATATTCTCTTGCCTTTCTGCCTTCTGCCATGGGATGACACAAAGAAGAAGGCCCTCACCAGAGGTGGACTGCTTGCCCTGGACTTCCCAACCTCCAAAACTATAAGAAATAAATGTCTGTTCCTTATAAATTACCCATCTCAGGTGTTCTGTTGTAGCAACACAAAATGAACTAAGCTAGTAATCTGTCTCCTTCTGTTTTTATAAGCACTGGCGGAGACAAGACTACTGATGCCAGATATACTGGTATTTTCTCCACCATGGACCTGTCATCTGCTGGCAAAGTGGACAGGACAGTTCATAGGACACAGAGTACCAGAGAAGAGAGAACTGCACAGACAGGAAAATCTGCTTATCTGCAGAGGGTCCCCCTCAAGCTTTCAACTGAGTACTAGTCAGTGCGTATATGTGAGAACACTGAGGTGAGGGAAAGAACCATTCGAAATGATTAAAAGTACTGGTGCTCACATACTGCCAGAGTAAATAATCTCAAGACTCACCAGGCATTAGGCAGAGTGTGCAGAAGGGCATTTCCTCAGTGATGGGGAAGAATTATCCCTAGACTGAGCACACTTCTAGTCCTACCTAACAAATCATAAAAGCAAGACGTAAAAAGAGCAAGTAACTTCACTGGTCCCAGAACAGAGCTCAAGAATATTTACAGAAATACGAAACTGGCCGGGTGCAGTGGCTCACGTCTGTAATCCCAGCACTTCGGGAGGCTGAGGCGGACAGATCACGAGGTCAGGAGTTCAAGACCAGCCTGGCCAACATAGTGAAACCCTGTCTCTACTAAAAATACAAAAATTAGCCTGGCGTGGTGGCATGCACCTGTAGTTCCAGCTACTTGGGAGGCTGAGGCAGGAGAATTGCTTGAACCTGGGAGGCAGAGGTTGCAGTGAGCCGAGATCATGCCACTGCACTCCAGCCTGGGCAACAGAGTGGGACTCCGTCTCAAAAAAAAAAAAAAAAAAAAAAGGCAGGGTGCTGTGGCTTACGCCTGTAATTCCAGCACTCTGGGAGACCGAGGCAGGCGGATCACTAGGTCAAGAGATCGAGACCATCCTGGCCAACATGGTGAAACCCCATCTGTAGTAAAAATACAAAAATTGGCCAGGCACGGTGGCTCAAGCCTGTAATCCCAGCACTTTGGGAGGCTGAGGCAGGCAGATCACGAGGTCAGGAGATCGAGACCATCACGGCTAACACGGTGAAACCCCATCTCTACTAAAAATACAAAAAAATTAGCCGGGCGTGGTGGCAGGTGCCTGTAGTCCCAGCTACTTGGGAGGCTGAGGCAGGAGAATGGTGTGAACCCAGGAGGCGGAGGTTGCAGTGAGCGGAGATCGTGCCACTGCACTCCAGCCTGGGCAACAGAGCGAGACTCCATCTCAAAAAATAAAAATAAAAATAAAAATAAATAAATAAAATACAAAAATTAGCTGGGCGTGGTGGCATGCGCCTGTGGTCCCAGCTACTTGGGAGGCTGAGTCAGGAGAATTGCTTGAACCCGGGAGGTGGAGGTTGCAGTGAACCGAGATCACTCCACTGCACTCCAGCCTGGCAACAGAGTGAGACTCTGTCTCAAAAATTAATTAATTAATTAATTATCCAGCAACCCATAAAGCAAAAATATTATCAGGTCTGGTATTCAATCAAAAATTACCAGGAAAGCAAAGAATCAGGAAAATGTTACTCATAGCAAGGAGATTGAACCTGACCCATAATTTACAAAGATGTTAGAATTGGCAGATGAGAACATTTAAAAGTTACTATAACTGTATTGCAAGTGCTCCAAAAGTTAGGGATATAAAAGATATTGAAAAAGACCCAAATAAAACTTCTGAACATGAACACTACAGTGTGTGAGATTTAAAGAAATACGTTGGATGGGATTAATGTTAGTAGGCAGAGCAGAAGAAAAGATTAGTGAACTCGAACCATAGTAGAAGCTATCCAAAATAAAACACAGAGAGAAAAAAGAAAATTTTTTCTGGGCGTGGTAGCTCATGCCTGTAATCCCCGCATTTTGGGAAGCCGAGGCAGGTGGATCACCTGAGGTCAGGAGTTCAAGACCAGCCTGGCCAACATGGTGAAACCCTGTCTCTACTAAAAGTACAAAAATTAGCTGGGTGTGGTGGTGCATGCCTGTGATTCCAGCTACTTGGGAGGCTGAGGCAGGAGAATCACTTGAACCTGGGAGGTGGAGTTTGCAGTGAGCTGAGATCATACCACTGCACTCCAGCCTGGGTGACAGAGCGAGACTCCATCTCAAAAAAAAAAAAGAAAGAAAGAAAAGAAAAAAGAAATTTTTTTAATAAAAGAGCAGGTG
This sequence comes from Hylobates moloch, assembly GCF_009828535.3. Classification (NCBI taxonomy): domain Eukaryota; kingdom Metazoa; phylum Chordata; class Mammalia; order Primates; family Hylobatidae; genus Hylobates; species Hylobates moloch. The sequence continues at coordinate 256,804 of NW_026652283.1, forward strand.
TGCCTAAGTGGTGAGACAGCTTCAAAAAGCTTAACATAATGGGAGTCTGTGAAAGAAAGAAAAGGGTGAGAAAAAGCTTACAGAAATAATAGCTGAAAATTTTACAAATTTTATGAAAACTATAAACCTATAGATCCAAAAAGTTCAACAAACACCAAGATAAAAAAAAAAATGAAAAAAACTAGTCCGAGGTGCATCATAATCACATTACTTAAACCAGAATATGGAGCTTTTAAGAGAAAACCTTAAAAGTCACCAGAGAAAAAGGACACATATGTACAGACAAACAAAGATAAGAATAACATCAAATTTCTCATTTAAAACAATGCAGAAGAGAAGACAGTGATAAGGAAGCACATTTGCTAAAGTAATAAATGAGGGGGAAAAAAAGCTGTCAACCTGGAATTCTATACCCAGCAATAATACTGTTCAAAAATGAAAGTGAAATAACTGTTTCTTAAGACATGCAAAACCTGAAAGGATCTATCACAAGCAGAACTGAACTATAAGAAATGTTGAAGAAACTCCTTCAGGGAGAGTGAAATGATATCACCAGATAGAAATATGAATCTATACAAAGTAATAAAAAGCTTTAGAAATAGTAATTACATAGATAAACATATAGAATGTTTTTCTTATTATTCAAATATTTTTTAAAAGATAATTGACTGGTTAAACAAAAATAAAAACACTGTAATATGGATTTTATAACATATGAAAATGTATAACAAGAGCACAAAGGTCAGGAGGAAAGAAATGAAATTGTAATATTTTAAGGTTCTTATATATAAAGTGGTACATTATCACTTGAAGATAAACTGTGATAAGTTAAAGATGTATACTACAAAGTTTAAAACACTCACTAAAATAACACAACAAAGTTACAGCTAATAAGCCAACAAAAAGAAGAAAGCTAACAATGGAATTAAAAAAATATTCAATTATTCCAAAAAAAAGCAGGAGGAGAGGGAAGGGGGAAATGAATAACTGATAGGACAAATAGAAAACAAATAATAATATGATAGAGTTAAACCTAATTATATGGATAATCATATTAAATGCAAATGGTCTAAATATCCCAAATAAAAGGCAGAGATTGTTAGACTGGCTTTTAAAAAACTGACAAGACTCAACTATATGCTGCCTTAAGAAAATGCACTTTGAATAAAAAAGACATGAAGAGGTTAAAAGTAAAAGGACAGAAAGATACACCATGCTGGGAGGCTGAGGCAGGAGAATGGCGTGAACCTCGGGGGGTGGAGCATGCCGTGAGCCGAGATCGCGCCACTGCACTCCAGCCTGGGCAACAGCGAGACTCCGTCTCAAAAAAAAAAAAAAAAAAGAAAGAAAGATATACCATGCTAACACCACTCAAAATAAATCTGCAAAGTTTATCTTAATGTCACACAAAGTAAGTTTCAGAGCAAAGAACATTACCAAGGGTAAAGAAGGTCATTTCATAATGATTAAAGGGTCGATTAATCAAGAGAGTCAATTAATCAATCAGTATTTCAAGTGCATATTCACCTAATAAGAGCTTCAAAATACATGAAGCAAAAACTGACAGAACTACAAAGAGAAATATATAAACTAATTCCTGATAAATGTTAAAAACTTTAACAGCCCTCTCTCAATAATGTATAGAATAAGTATACAGGAAATCAGTACGGATATAAAAGATTTGAAAATTATATCAACCAGCTCAACTTAGTTGACATTTATTGAACATTCTACCCAACAGTCCAACAGCAGAATATACATTAGTTTCAGGTGAACATGAAGTATTCCGCCAAGATAGGCCCATATCCTGGACCAGAGATCAAATCTCAGTAAGTTTAAAAGGATCCAAGTAATACAAAATCGGTTCTCTGACTAAATTAGAAATCTATCAGAGAAAGACATTTGGAAAATTTCCACCTATTTGGAAATTAGGTAACACATTTCTAAATAGCCTGTGGCTCTACTGAAGTAATCAAAAGAGAAATTAGAAAGTATCTTGAACGGAATGAAATGAAACCCAGTATCATAATTTGTGGCATGCTGCTAAAGCAGTACTTAGGAGATTTACTAAATGATAAAAGAAGAAAAGTTTCAGGCCGGGCGCGGTGGCTCACGCCTGTAATCCCAGCACTTTGGGAGGCCGAGGCGGGCGGATCACAAGGTCAGGAGATCGAGACCATTCTAGCTAGCACGGTGAAACCCCGTCTCTACTAAAAAATACAAAAAATTAGCCGGGCGAGGTGGCAGGCGCCTGTAGCCCCAGCTACTCGGGAGGCTGAGGCAGGAGAATGGCGTGAACCCGGGAGGTGGAGCTTGCAGTGAGCCGAGATCGCACCACTGCACTCCAGCCAGGGCGACAGCGAGACTCCGTCTCAAAAAAAAAAAAAAAAAAGAAAAGTTTCAAGTCAATTACCTCAGCTTCCACCTTAAGAAATGAGAAATCATTGCTGAAATGAGGGTGTAGTTAGAAAAAAAGAAAGAAAGAAATGAGAAGGATAAGAGCAAATGGAAGCCAAAATCAGTCAAAGGAAATAAAAATCAGAGTGGAAATCAATAAAATGGAAAACAGGAAAACAACAGAGAAAATCCATGAACCAAAAGCTGGTTCTTTGAGATAATAAAATTGATAAAAGTTTAGAAGACACAAATTCTCAGCATGACAAATGAGAGGTATCATCAGTAAAGATTCTATAGATATTAAAACAATAATAAGAAAATATACAAACAACTTTATGCCAGTAAGTGCAACAATTTAGGTAAAATAAAAAAATTCTCAAAAAACATAACTCAAAGAGAAATAGTCTGAATAGCCCTATAACTATCAAGGAAAATTCGTTTTTGGTTTAAACCCATCCCACAAAAATTTCCAGGCTCAAATGACTTCAGTGGTGAATCCTCCAAATATTTAAGGAAGAAATAACAGCAATTCTACACAAACTCTTCCAAAAAATTGAAAAGATGGAATGCTTACCCAACCAATTTCATAAAGTGAGCATTACCCTGATAATAAAAGCAGACAAATACATTATAAGAAAAGAAAGTTAAAGATCAACATATTTCATGAACATAAATGCCAAAATTCTAAATGATTTTAGGAAATCAAATCTAACAATATGTTAATAGGACAATATATTATATAGTAACGTTTATCCCAGGGATACAAAGTGGGTTTAACATTTTAAAAAATCAACATAGTGTTGTAGTCTCCAGCTCTTAAAATAAATGGATAAATAAATAAATAATGTGACTCATCCTGTTAACAAATTACAAAAGAAAAACTGTATGATCATTTCATAGGTACAGTAAAGTATTTGACTGAATCCAACAGTCATTCCTAATAAAAACTCCCAGTAATGATGAGGAGAAGCGAACTTCCTCAACTTGATAGACGGCATCTGCAAAAAAACCCTACAGCTAACATCATACTTAATAGTAAAAGACTGCAAAGATTGAGAATAAAACAAGTGTCTATTCTTACTACTTCTATTCAGTACTGTACTGGAGATTCTAGCCATAGAATCTAGCCAATAAGGCAAGATAAGGAATTAAAGTTTATTCCGATTTAAAAGGAAAAAATAACACTGCTTTATTCTCTGAAGACATGATATTCTACATTGAAAATCCTTTGGAATGCACACAAAAAAAAACCTATTAGAACCAATCAGTGAGGTTCAAACAGTCCAGGTGCAGTGACTCATGCCTGTAATCCCAGCACTCTGGGAGGCCAAGGCTGGAGGATTGCTTGAGCCCAGGAGTTTGAGGTCAGCCTAGGCAACATAGTGAGACTCCGTCTCTACCAAAAAAAAAAAACTTCTTAATTTTCCGGGCATGGTGGCACATCCCTCTAGTCGCAGCTACTTTTGGGAGGCTGTGGTGGGAAGATCATTTGAGCTCAGAAGGTCAAGGATGCAGTGAGCCGTGACTGCACCTCTGCACTTCGGCCTGGGCGAGAGAGTGAGATCCCATCTCAAAAAAAAGAAAACGAAAATTACAAAACACAGAATGAAAAAAAAAAGTATTTGTAAAATGCATGTCTGATAAAGGACTTGTGTGTTAGAATATACGAAGACACCTCAATAACAAAGGATAAACTACTGATACGTGAAAACTATAAATGAAACTCTAAATAATTATGCTGTATCATAATTATCAACATACTGTATGATTCCATTTATATAATATTCTAAGAAAAGCAAACTAGTTTAGTTTGCATTTAGCATAATTATTGATTGCAGTGGGATACAACGGCAGGAGTAAAGTTGGGAGGAAGGAATTAGAAAGAGACAAGAGTAACCGTTTTGGAAGTGACGGACATGTTTGTTATCTCAATTGTGGCAGTGGTTTCATGCATATATACATATGTCAAAATTTATCAAATTGTACACTTTAAATATGTGTGGTCTATTGTAAGTTAATGAGGAGCCCAGTTCTCCAGTTCTTCACCTTCCACTTCTCAAGGTTGTAATCTACACATCCATAATTCAGATACTAACAGGGACTTGATTATGAGGACAAAGATGGAAAGGTAGCAAACAATTCAGCCTAAGAAGTCCATAAATCAGTCCAAGGTTTGCTGAGCAGGAAGGAAAACGGGAAAGCAGAACCCAGCAGCTGACAGGAACAGTCACTGTGGAGAGCCCAGTGCAGAAAGAAACAGCTATGGGCCCAGCCCAAGCCCCTTCCCATATTCACGCTGCCTGCTCTTTCCCCATAAACCAAGCCAACGTTTAACTCTGGGCCCCGTGGTCAGCTGCTCCCACCTCCTTCCTCTGCCTCCTTGAGCACCTCGGCAGCCTGCCAAGAGGGCCAAAGTCCACACCTGCAAGGAGGGGCTACAGGCCCTAGAAGTGTGAGAGGGGTCGGGGTGGGAGGGAGCCAAGCGGGGCCAGGTACAGACTGAGGAGTCTTGAAGGGCATTCTGCCTCTTCCCCTCCGCAGGCACCACCATCAAAAGATGAAGTTAGTCCTGGGGATGGGGGGTGGAGTTCACAGTTACCTGCACCCCCATATCATGCATACTAGTCTCCTCAAAAATTCTAAAATGTGCTGGCATTTTCTCCGTGAGATGGGAGAGACCACATCCCCATCCCAGAAAGCAGTCACTCTCTTGGCCCCCCTTCTCAAAAGGAGCATGTTCTGTGGTGTCACTTGTAACGTTCCAGCCGATTTCTTACGGCATAAACTGACGATCTTTCACTTGAGCGACAGAAGAGCGAGGAGCTTCCGTGAGGAGTTATGTGCTGTCCTCGGCATGAGCCTGACCAACAGTGAGCCCTGAGTCGTTAACTACGCTTGGTAACACACTGCTGCATACTGCTAAATTCACCATTACTTTTATATGAACACATGAACAGTGCTTCTTATTTCTCTTTATTCTCTGCTATCTATAAACAGCATAAGGCTGATGGTTTTCCTTGAGGCCAAGGGAATCCTCTTTGTGTGGGCATCCCCGTGCACCTTTACAGGCTGGAGCTGAGGGATCTTTCCCCTCCAGGCCCTTCTGAGAGGTCCTGCTGTGTGCCTCCTGTCGTGGCCTCACATGGGGACTCCAGTCCCAAGTTGATTCTGGGTGTTGAGCAACTCTGCCCGCAGCCAGGGTCCAGGCAGTTGGAGAGGTCTCAGCTGAAGGCCCGTGTTCTGAAGCACCCAGGACCTAGGTATTGGAAGACTGAGGCTCTGAAGAGGAGTTGGAGGGGACAGGGAGGAAGTCCTCACAAAAGATGGTATCCAGCTGGTGTCCTGAGACTAGTGGAAAACTTAAAGATTCTTGGCATGGGTAACTTCTGCCCCGAGTGAAATTTCAGCAACCTGGACTTAGAAATTAAGTGAAAATGTTGGCAGACGGTTCTTTCATCTGGGCTGAGATAGGCAGGAAGGCGATTTAAATTCCCCGCTGGCTATGGACAGTCCTATGACCAGAACCCTCTCCCCCTACCTTCTTCCCACGTCACGCCTCCTGTGTTATCCAGCATCTCCTCGTCCCATGACTGGACCTTTAACTGGGCAGGCCCTAGTAGAAAATCATATTTGCTTTCCCTCCTGGCAGCTGAGGGTGGAGGGCTGGAGGAATAGTTCAAATGTACAGCTTCTTCAGCCGCCTCGCCAGCTCCGCACCCCATCCCTGAGGTGTCTGGCCATTGGCACACTATCACTGCTATGCAGGATTCACATGGCCTCCTTCCGCCCAGAAGGGAAATACACAAGCAGGGGGTGCATTTTACCTACTCCCACATTTTGCCCCAATAACCCACATTTACTGTTTCCAATTCTTTTCTCCCATCTCCCCCATTATCTTAAATCCATTTCAATCAGTCATTGCCCCTAGCCCTCCACTGTAACCGCTCTTATCAAGGTCATCAGTGACTTCCCAGCTGCTAAAACCACCAATCAATTTCCTTTCCTCATTTTTTTTAACCTATCTGCAGCCTTTGCTGCAGTTAATCTCTCCCTTCTCCTTGATATAATTTCTTCACTTGACTTTCCAAAACACTTCATTCTCTTGGTTTTCATCCTGCTTTACCAGTTTCTCATTTTCTGTCTCCTCTGCTGGTTTCCCATCTTCTCCCAGACCCACTAAAGGTCCTGACTTCTTTTCTTATGCCATCAAAATGCTAATGATCCCCAAATACACACCTCCAGCCAGATCTCTCTCACAAACCCCAAACTGACATTCTATTGCCTACCTGCCATTTCCACATGGACATCTAATAGATACCTCAACTCAACTTTCCCAAAATTCACCCCCTCACTTTCCCTTCAAAACTTGCTCCTCTGGGGCTAGGCACAGTGGCTTATGCCTGTAATCCCAGCACTTTGGGAGGCTGAGGTAGGCAGATCACTTGAGGCCAGGAGTTTGAGACCAGCCTGGCCAACATGGCAAAACCCCATCTCTATTAAAAACAGCAACAACAACAACAAAACCTTGCTCCCTTCATGGCCTTCCACATCTCAGTGAATGGCAGCTCCTTCCTTCCAGTCACTCGGGTGAAAACTCTTGGATTGCTTAGATGGGTGCCAGCAGTGGAGGGGATGAGAAGTGGTCAGGTCCTGCACATCTCATCTTGGCGGGGAGGGGGGCTCTAGTCCCAGGCATTCGGGTGCTGAGTTACTCACTCTGCCAGCAACCAGGGTCCGGGGAGCTGGAGAGGTCCTGAAGCTCCCAGGACCTGGGTGTTTGGGTAGAGTGAAGAGTTATGAGAGGTGGAGAGAATTAAGGATGACTCTAAGATTCTTGCCTTATAACTGGTCAGCTTCTGCCCTCACTCCCCTATACTTAGTTCTCAACATAGCAGCTAGAGAGATTATTTTAAAATGTAAGATGACTGGCCAGGTGCAGTGGCTCATGCCTGTAATCCCAGCACTTTGGGAGGCCAAGGTGGGTGGATCACCTGAAGTCAGGAGTTCAAGACCAACCTAGCCAACATGGCAAAACCTCGTCTCAACTAAAAATACAGAAACTGGCTGGGCGTGGTGGCGCACACCTGTAGTCCCAGCTACTGGGGAGGCTGAGGCCGGAGAATCACTTGAACCCAGTAGGAAGAGGTTGCAGTGAACTGAGATCACGCCACTGCACTCCAGCCTGGGTGACAGAGCAAGACTCCATCTGGGAGGGGGGGAAATAATTTAAGATTACTGCTGCCCAAAACCTTGCCCTGCATCTGACTGTCACTAGAGCAAAAGCTGAAGTCTGAGAGTGGCCAACCTGACATACCTGATCTGCCCCTCTCCCTGTCCCCAGCCCATTTACTTCCCTGACCTTACCTTCTATTCACTTGCCCAGCTCCAGGCTTGAGTCCTCCTCAAACAAGCCAGCCAGACTCTTGCTTTGTTTCAACCTTTGTTTCCTCTGCCTAGAGAAAAGCACTTTCACCCAACCCCATGATATCCACATGGCCAATTCTCTCACTCCTGGCAAGGCTTTGCTCACATGCTCTCAATGACCACCCTTTTAAAAATTGCCGCCACCCACACCCACACTCCTGATCCCCTTTACCCAGCTCTCCTTGTTCTTTTCCTATAGCACTCATTAATTCTGGAATGCTATCTAATTAACTCATTTATCCCATTTATTGTGTAGTGTCTGTCTCCCTCCTCTAGAATGTATGCCCTATGAGAACAGGGAATTGGTCCGTTTTGTTTATAGATGTATCCCAACCACCTAGAACAACTCCTGGCTTATGCCACGTGCTCAGTAAGTGTTTGCTGGTGAATGACACAGGCTCAGGGCTTGGCTGAGTATGTGCCGAGGCAACGGACAGAGACAGGAAATTCTAAAGCCATTAGGATGAAGCAGGTGCTTGGGGGTGGATCAGCTGCAGGTCCTGGACAGCAGGGAGATTATTTACCTAGGAGACGATGGAGGCGGGCATCCCTCTCACTCACCTCCCTAAAAGCGTCCCTGCTGCTTCCGATTTCAGATGGGCTTCTTTGTATCCCTTTCTCAGCTTCCCTGCCTTTTGACTACAGTTTTCAGCTGTTTGCCTTGTGGTCTATCATAGCCTTGCCTCAGCCCTTTCCCTGCTCTGGAACTCATTTCAAATTAGATCTACCAAATGTTGACGCTGGAAGAAACCAAAGAAGATGTCACTTACATTTTTAGTTTGGAACTAAAATTGTGCTTTGAGGACTTCTTCATCCCTGAGCTTCTCAGTAACAAATACTACAATGAATCAAATTCCCTGATTGCCCTCCCCCTCCCTGCCAAGCACAAGAGTGGCTACTTGGAGCTATGAATTTAAAAAAAGGGCCCAGCAGCAGGCCAGTAGGGTACATTATGAAGGATGGCACAGCCTGGAGTGTCCCAGCATCCTCTCCAGGGCTTGCTCAGAACACTCTTCCCATGCCCAGGAGCCCAGGCCCCAATCTGAGACTGGTGAGTTCAAATAAAAGCACTAAACCAAGAGGAAAGGGGTCCAACCAATCTACAGGGTCTCCATTCTCCCCAGCCTCCTTCCCACATCAGCAGCAAAGGGTCCTTTCAGGAAGAGGCAGCAGTCTCTTCTTTGACAAAGAGACAGGAGGATGACAAGATGAAGTTTAAGGGCCCATTCTCTGTAGGAGTTTGCTTTGCCTGGGAGGTGAGAGGAGTTAACTGTTGACAGAAAGGTTAAACTGCTGAGAACACCAAAAAAAACAGAAAAACAGGCAGGTCTAGTTTCCTCTACTTACCACACACATACTTGATCAGCCTGCTTACCTTGGCAAAGGAGCCATTTCACTAACCCAGCCAGTGGCCCTGGGTGACTCATGCCCTCCAGAGCAAACCTGGGTCCCTGCCTGCAGCTCCCCAGTCCCTCAGAACACCCCCCTCCAGCTGCTGTCATCCATCAGTGAACAGTGAAGAGGAGTGCTCAGGCCCTGTGTTTGATAAGGGAAGAAGTTATGGGTAGGTAGTGTAAGGGTTAAACAAAGAGAACTTGACTGGATGGCAGGACTCCCAAACATGTCAGGACTCTCCACCAGAATCAGCGTGCTGGAAGGCAGGCTCTACCCAAGGAGAAGTAGACAACAGCCGCCGCCCTGCTGCCTCCACCTCCCCACACAGGACCCATGTGAACGACCAAGGGCTGTGCGTGCTGTTTTCCCCTCGGGCCTGCGTTCCCACACAAGACACAGTCAACACGTTCCCAGGCCCACACAGACTCACCACACAGCCCTGGGACCCAAACATTGCCAGACAAAGGACCGGGGAGAGTCCCTCATCCCCCGCGCTCCAGTCACTGCTCCCCTCCACTTTCCTGTCAGCCCAGTGGTTTGCATTAGACCTGGAAGGCAATCTCTCCCATCTCTTCGTGCCATTCCTGCTAATTCCCAGGCCAACCTTTACCCAATTCCAGAGAGGCTTGGGGAAAGCTGCTCACCTCCTAATCTCTCTGCCATGTGAGGAGCTAAGCTGGTTACCAGGTTCCAGACCCAGGGTTCCAATGCCAGATTAGTCCCCAAGCCTCCAGCTTTTGCCCTGGGCCAGCTCTGTCTCTCCTGATTCTCCAAAGGGAGGGTACTCAGGCCTAAATTCCTAAACAAGCACGTGGAGCATTCGGCACTAGGTAAAAAGTGGGTAGACCTTCCCTCTTCCCTCACAGTGCAAACGGAGCAAAGTCCTATGATTTCAGGCCACTGGCCAGAAATTCCTAGGAAGAAGGGACACATCAGCCCATTTTCATCCCTCTGGAAACATACAAGTTAACCTCCAACCCAGGGACAATCCCCAGTTGCCACAGACCTGGGAACCAGACTCCGTGGGCCCAGGGCATCTCTCGTGTTCTCCCCCAGTTCCCACACCTCCCCTCTGTATTGAACACTTTCTCTCTCTAAAATCATTGTGAGACTCAAGCTGGATGCACTCAGCAGCTCTTACTCACCTGCAAAAGGATAGGTGTTGCTTTAAAGGACCTCAAATCCTGTAGCCCATGAACTTATCACTCCTCTCATCATTTTCCCTGGTGACCTACCTCTGTATTCCACATTCCTCCAGGCCCGGCTGCAGTCTCACTACAAAATCAGACCTGGGAGCCCCAATCCCATACCCTTTACCCATAAGCAAGGAGATATTCCTAACCCACTGGTCACCCAGAACCCTCCAGTACTTGGGAAATCTCTCTGGGGCTTCCCACAGAGATACAAAATTCCCTGAATGTGGGTTAGTGGTTGCAAAATTTCTGTCACTGCTGTGGGGATAGCAGAGTTACCCTAGGGGGCTGAAAGAGAAGGGAAAGAGAAGCCAGTGATGACGTAGTAAAGAGCTGGAGGTAATGCTCCTCCTACAACATGCACACATTTGTGCTGTGAAATTTTTAAAAAGAGAGCCTATACTAGAAGGGGTTGGGTAATGGATGGCTTAGGGAACCTCACCGTGCCAGCAGAGTAGGAAAAAGACACAAGGCCAAGGCTGGGGAATCTTAAGACCACAGAACAGTTTGGTATCAACATCATCATCAGCAAAGCTACTATTTATTACGTTCTTTACACACATTGTCTCTAATCCTTACAATGACCTTGAAAGGCAGGCATTATTATCTCAATTTGCAGGAGCGGCAATTGATGCTCTGAGAGCTTAAGTAACTTGTCCAAGATCACACAGAGTGTAAGTAGCAGAGCCAGAATCCAAACTCTCATCCACCTGGTTCCAGCTTGTGCTCATATTTCTACGATGCCACGTTATAATAGAAAGAGCCCTGGGATAGTCACGTAACTTTTCTAGGTCTTAGTCTCTTACAGAGTGTCCTTAATGACCTCTAAGCGTCCTCCTACCTCCAGAATTCTATACATCTATGCGACTCCCCAGAGGGGCCATAAGCGCAGGAGATGGAAGTATCCTCCTTCCAGGAGTGGGTGGGGTGGCACAAGGGCTCTCACCTCCCCCATTTTTGTAGCAGAGATAGGGAAACCTCCAGACGTTGCCTAAGCCAATGATCTCCCCAGCCACTGACAGCACAAACTCCATCTTGTTGTTCCAGTGCCCCCGCTCCAGGGTGCCATCTTCCTCCTTCTTTTCCATGACTGGATACACTGGTTTTGTCTCTCCATTACTGGTTGTGCCTGAGACCCTGCTATCCATCCCACCTGGAAAACAAGTGGGATGCTATGTTACTGTTGGGAACCCCAGAAGGAAACCCCTCCTCCTCCTTTTACCAACAAATCCATAAGGGAATGAACGCACTGGAAGAGGTGAATTTCTATTCCCTTCCCTGTAGACCACGTCCTCCTTAGCATTTCTCATTGGTAGAAGCTGGGTGACAGCTACTGAAAATATATATTCCTTTCCTGTTTCAGGAAGAAGGTGTTGGTACTGATGGACAGCCTTTGCTTCCACTATAAGGCCCTCTTGGGTTGAGGACTGTAGACATGGAGGAGTTCACGGGCTGCTGTGCTGTCTAAATTCTCCCTGCCGCCCTACAGTCAGCCTCATCGGGATTAGCATGTGCTTCAGTCTCTTTACTCTGTATGCTGGGACACATTGAAAGGATGGGATTTTACATGTCCTGAAAGCCACCAATTTCCCTTGCAGGAATTTACGCTAAGGAAATAATTGTGATTGTGAGTGAAAGGTGTAGCATTAGGATATTTATTGTTCACAACAGCGAAAAATCAGAAAGTACATAAATTGTCAAAAATGGTAGATATGTTGATAAATTATGGCACATTCATATAATGGACTACTATATATAATCATTAAAACCTGTGTTACAGAAACAAGTATACCAGCACAAAAGGATGCTCACAATGTATAGTAAAAAACAGTACATACAATATGATCACGCTCGACAAATATTTTATAAAGTATTTATAGGCACTGAAGGATTAGGGTAGCCGCCAAAATGTTTTTCCTTCAGCAGTTGGGTTATAGGAACATTTCCTTATCTATATTTTCTACATTTACATCAAAAAATGTGTTTTACTTTTGTAACATAAAAATAAAAGCCAGTTTAAAAAAAAATCCTGTCAAAGGATGGGGAGAGGTTGAGTGGGACCAGGAATTGTGAATCAGATGAGGTGGTCTAAGTACTCCTTCTATGTCTCTCTGAAATCAGCGTAAGGGAGAGATTTACTATGCACTCTTTTTCTTTTTTGGTGATGACAAATTAGGAGTCTGTGACAGTAGAGAAGGTGACATAAATGAAAAATCACAGTTTTAACCGTTCACTGTCAGAAATGGCCCATTCCAGACCACTCTTGGGATTGAGGATGACTGGATGTGGCCCACATTTAGTTAGCAACTACTATAGACTAGGCACTTCACATACATTCTTTTCATTTAATTCTCACAACAATCCTGAGATGTAAGCATTATTACCTCCACTTTATAAATAAGGAAGTTGCAGCTCAGAGAGGTTAAATAATGTGACTGCTGCTGCCATATAGCTAGTAACTTGCACACTCTGCCCCTGCTCTTTCAGTTCCATCCCTTTGATTACATTGGCTGCCTAGGTTCACTGGCGTGTCTACTAAAAGCATCTTCTAATGACTCTGCCTTGATTTTGCAGAGTGGCCTCTTTTCTGGAGAAGTAGGCAGATGGATTTCTTTCTAAGCCTCAAGCAAAGTTCGTGTTAACAGAACTTTCTCAGCAGTAACCTCTTCTGGCCACAGACTCTCCTTTGGCTCTGACCCAGAAAGTTAGAAAGTCAGTGAACAGGCTGGGCGCGATGGCTCACGCCTGTAATCCCAGCACTTGGGAGGCCGAGGCGGGTGGATCACCTGAGGTCAGGAGTTTGAGACCAGCCTGGCCAACATGGTGAAACCCCATCTCTACAAAAAGTACAAAAATTAGCCGGGCATGGTGGCAGGCACCTGTAATCCCAGCTACTCAGGAGGTTGAGGCAGGAGAATCGCTTGAAACCAGGAGGCGGAGGTTGCAGTGAGCCGGGACCATGCCACTGCACTCCAGCCTGGGCAACAAAGCGAGACTCCGTCTCAAAAAAAAAAAAAAAAAAAAGAAGTCAGGGAACAGCAGGCATCTATGTTTATTTGATAAATTAGGGAATGAGCTCCTTTCTACAAAGGAGAAACTCAAGTAACCGGTCCCAAGAGGGCTCCTCAGTCCTTTTGGGAAGGTTGTCTAAGGTACTGACTGTGCTGGCCTCCCCTCCCTTTACCAGCTGATGGATCTCTCCCAGTGATGGAAAGCCTCCCCTTCTCCACCCTCCCAGACCCTAGGAGAAACAGTAGCCCTTTCCTGGCTCCCTTAGCCTCATTAGAGCTGCTTCTCAGAGGTAGCATGTTGTGTCTGAAAGGCCATGAGCTATAAAGTCAGAGGAGGCCAGGTTCAAACATTAGTTTTTTCTCATACCAATGTCTGACTTCAGAGAAGTTAATGAATGACTCTGAGCCTTAGTTTGTTCATCTGTAAAAGTGGGGATGACAGATAGGATATACTTAGCTATAAGAATTAAATGAGGAAATATACATACGTATACACACTTAATAGAATAACAGGTACTCAAATTTTTGTTTTCTTTCAGTCCTGTCAAAGAGTTGATCATTGTTCTCTTTTCTCATAGAAGACAGACTTTGTTTTCTTGGAGTTAAATCCAGTTGTCTTTCCTCTCAATCTAGGGCTCTCTCTTTCCAAATCACATTGTCACTTAAGTCAACAGCCACCCAAGTTTCAGAAAGTCAAGAAAATAGCATATCATCTTTGCATTTGCACACATACATGTCAGAAGCATATTTTCTACGCGAGGGTAAGAAAAACATCCTTTGGTTGTAAGTCCCATGGATCCCACCAACCTGCAGTCTGAGATGCAGAAATAGAAAAAAAAGAGAAGAAAACATTTCGAACCTTAGTGAAGTTGCTGCCAGAGGTCCAGTCAGGGGAGAAGAATTATCTAAGGGGGAAGGGGAAGGTGCTGGCTATTTAAAGTGTGGTTCCAGAACGCCTCTGTGGCACTTGTAATTCTAAACTTGGCCCAGCCCACATTCCACCCTTGTGCCTCCCCCTCCCCTTTTCTCCCCTCCCCTCCCCTCCCCTCGGCCACCGGACAACCCACACATGAGTGATTTTGCAGTCTGGGGAGTGTGCACGCCCTGGCAGGTTGGGCCAGTTGCTGGTGAGCTTATGAAGCACGGTGTCTTCCCCGGAGCTCATGTGCGCTTCCCATCTGGTGAGCTCAGGGTCTCTCTGGAGGGATCCTGCCTCCCACCCCTGTTTCCAACACAAGTGCTCCTATAAATCCATCAAGAGTAGGTATCCCTTTGGTCAGGTGCTGTGTAGATTAATTTAAAAATACATTTATCTTACCGTTTCGCAGCTTGCAATGTGGAATGGACGATGATTTAGAACAAAGATACATAGATACAGAACTCTGAGATGTCAGAAAAACTTCCCAAACATACACAGACATTTATACACATATAGAAAAAGTCTGAAAAAATCTTCACTAAACGGTTAATAGTAGTTACATTTGTAGAGTGGAACTGAGATCAGGAGATGGCAGTAAGGGAGATATTTTTCCCCACTTTTTCAGTATTGTTTGGATTTTTTAATATGCTAGAATTTTAAAATATTTTTTAAATCAATAAAGACAAAAGGAAGTGCCAAAGTTTAAAATAAAGCAAAGCCCTACAGCTGTTATAAGTGAAGGAGCAGGCGGTGAGCACGAGGCCGAGGTCATCCAGGGAGCTTCGTTTCTCTGCAGCAACAGCCCACAGAGGTGGCTGTGAGAGTAGTTCATTCAGCCTGGAGTCTAGGACAGGGCAGAGTCCCACCTCAGCCATTTGCTGAAGCACAGTACATGTAGTGGAAACCTGCTCAGACTTTGACACTGGAGAATGTGGGGTCTGAGTCCTACATACGTCACTGTCTAGCTTGAGATTTCAGGAGATGATGACTAACTGTAAATGGCAGCTGTTATTCATCCTTAAGGGATTATTCGCAGTGAGCAGTGAGCCTGGAAGTCTTCTTGAAGGAGACAGGACTGAGAGACCCCTGAGCTAAGCTGGGCTCTGGCCAGACTGTGAGAATGAGTTAGGTAGGGGATGGGGCAATGAGTGAGTGAGGTGATAGAGACATCTTGAGTGACAGAGAGGTGTGGAAAGGATGGATCGAAGAGTCTAAGGTAACTTCCGTTTCCTTGATCCCTCATCTAACTCAAGGGCATGGGTAGGGGCAGGGAAACACTGCATGGTAATACCTGGAGAGCTTCCCAGAGGCTTCTTGGAAATTATTATTCTTATGTTTCAGCTGCCCCTGTTCCTCTCCCCTTTCAAGCTTTCATCTGTTAGATTGAGCTCTGTAAAGCAATAAACCAAAAGCGTCCTGAGACACAAACTCATGTAAAAAAAGGGCATCTTCAAAGCAGTGCTATCGACTTCCATTTTTACTTAGCACTGAGTGGTACTTACTAATGGCCTACTACACATTATAAACTTTGGCATTTGTAATCTAAAATCACTAGATAACTGGTGTTTTCTCAGATACCATTCAGCCTTTGGCAGTGTTGCACAGCCCCTTCTGTGTCCTCACATATGCAAACGGTTGCAATTTCCAGTTTCCAGGAGAGACTGTCAGTGATAAGGACATCATGAGGCTTGTCCTGAGCTGGCTGTGAGTTGCTGCTCTTGTATTAAGGAGTGTTGGCTTTACTTACCCACTCTTTCATTTTTACATAACTGCTGCCATGTTACCATGTTGACTCCTATTTTATTCCTCTCCAAATCTTTGTTATCCCCAATTTCTTTTTCCTCTATAAAGTGGGAATGGCTATGGTAGGTTTTTTTGTCCTGCTTAGGATGACAAAAGTTAAAGAAAAAAAAAAAGCTTGAGAACAACTGGTAGATAAATGTTGGTGACAGTCCCTCACAACTTCCTGTCTGGGGTTCCACACAAAACAGGCATGACTAGCCTTGCATCTGTCTCACGTTGCCATCATCCTTTGGTCTGCTGGGTGCAAAGCCAAGAAACCTGAAAACAGGTAACACCAGAATCCATATTCAAGAGTTCTTACTCAAGAGGCTGCATAAGTTTTAAGACTCACTAGAGATTATTAGTGAGGATAACTGAAGGCTGTACTTCCCACAACAGGATTGTATAAAACAAAGTGAACCAAGCAAAAAGCAGGCCTAGGAGGTCCTGCATTGTACCAAGTTGATCCCAGGTATGTTTAAATGACAGTACACCATGATATGCTCTCCCAAAAACTGTTTGACTCTGCTAGGAGTGGAATAAGAACAAATAAAATTTTTTTCTAGTTTGACATTTCACAGAAACAAATTTTAAAAGCAGCATGATTTGTTTCAAGAAAGAACATTTCTGAGCAACATCAAGGTGGCAAAGGAGGTGGTGGGTTCTCCTCTGGAGACCTTTAAATTAAGAGATACAGTTCTGTTTAACCACAGGAGTCAGAAACCTGTTGACTTTTTGGATCCCTTTTCAAATATCACACTGAAAGAAAAGAAAAGAGCAAGTAGAACAGACTAAACAACAAATTATGGCTTGCTATAACTGAAATAATTTGAACAAAATGAATAATGATAGTATTGGATTGTAGCCCAAAGAACAAAGTTCACTAAAAAGTTCATGCTGATACAAATAACCAATAAGTTAATAAGTGGGATAAAAGGACCAGTCTTCCTTACAGTTGAATTCCAATTAATACATACAGAAGGATGCCGAACATGGTGGCATGCACCTGTAATCTCAGCTACTCAGGGAGGCTGAGGTGGGAGGATTACTTAAGCTCAGGAGTTTGAGGCAACACAGCAAGACCTCATCTCAAAGAAAAAGAAGTCTTAATACATGTAGAAGGAAAGAGAAAAATAGAAAATCACCATTAGACAAACACCACTATAATAATTGTTGCAGACAATATCTACCAATGAATGCTAAAATTAGTGGGTGAAAGTTCAAGGAGGAACAGAATTTTTACAATTCCAAAGTGTCTCTCCCAAGATATTTATTAACTACAAAGGGAAAAATAGTAACTTTGAAGTAGAGAAGCCAGGCAGAAACCACCTTAACCAAATGACCAAGGTCAACATCACCAGTAGTAAGATAGTAGTAAGACATCAATATCTCTCTATATCATGAACCATGGATATGAGGTACTGAGAGCGACACAACATTTCTGTGGTATTCTTGCCAAAAATGCGGTTCAATCATAAGAAACATAAGACAAACCCAAAGTGAGAGGCATTTGACAAAATTACCGATCACTACTCTTCAAAAGTGTCACGAAAGACAAGACAGACAAGACAAGAAAGACTGAGCAAGTGTTTTAGGCTGCAGGAGACTAAGGGAAAATCACAACTAAATGCAATGTGGGGTCCTGAATGGGATCCTAGATAGGATCCTGGAATAGAAAAGGACATGAATGTAAAAACTGGTGAAAGTTGCATAAGGTCTTTAGTTTAATAGTTCTCTACCAATGTTAATTTCATCATTCTAACAATTGTACTATGGTTGTGAAAGATGCTAACATCAGGGGAAGCTGAGTGAAAGATGGAAACTCTCTGTACTATTTTTGCAATTTTTCTGTAAGTCTAAAATTAGCTTAAAATAAAGTTTTTTTCTGTTTTTTTTGTTGTTGTTGTTGTTGCTGTTTTTTAAGATTTTTGTTTACACTCTATTAGAGCCCAAGTACTTGACCCTGCTGTGAAAAGCTCTGGGATGTTACGTGCAGAAATCAGAGGTGTCACTGAAAACTGTGAAGCGTTTTCTGTTTGATCCCAGATGGGATAATTCACCTAAATTCTATAAACTCCAATTTGTTTTCTTTGTTTTTTGTTTGTTTGTTTGAGAAGAGGGTCTCACTCTATTGCCTAAGCTGGAGTGCAGTGGCACAATCATAGGTCACTGCAGCCTCAACCTCCCAGGCTCAAAGGATCCGCCCAACTCAGTCTCTCCAGTAGCTGGGACTATAGGTTTGCACCATCATGCCCAGCTAATTATTTTTTAATCTTTCATAGAGATAGGATCATGCTATGTTGCCCAGGCTGGTCTTAAACTCCTAGCCTCAAGCAATCCTGCCTCAGCCTCCCAAAGCACTGGGATTATAGGCGTAAGCCACCATGCCAGACCCAAGATCTGAAAGAAACAAGACTTATGACAAAGAATATTAATAATGTCAACCATTACCATTAGTAACATTTGTTGTGCATTTCAAATGTGCCGGGGTGGTGCTAAGTGCTATACAGGCACCATCTCATTTATCCTCGGAAGAAACCTATGACATAAGAATTACTGACATGACCATTTTAAAGATAGGAAAACAAAGGCTTAGAGATAATTAAATTACTTGCTAGGCCACGTAACTAGTAAATGGTAGACCCAGGGTTTGAACTCAGGTTTGTACAATTCTAAAGTCCATTATTTACTTATAGCTACCATGCTATCTATTAAGTCTAGAGGGGGAGGAAAAAAGACAACAAAAACACTAAAAAGCACAACTCTAGTACTGTTTATTTTGGCTATTGCTGGCCCGTGGTTAGATTAAACATAACTTTCTTAGGAAAGAGGTGAATAATGAAAATGACAAGAAAAACGTTGCTTTCACTGAAAATCTCATCAGACCTGAAGAATACTTTAAAATCTCATCAGAAGGCTCTCTTCCTATCCTAATGTGTTCCACAATTCTCTCCTACTACTCTGCCCTCCCTATTAAGGAAAATCATACCTTTTGTCTTTAACTCTAGAAAAGTAATTGCAGTTATTTCCCAATTTTATCCTGTTTCCTCCAATCCCTGTTTCCCTGATTTCTTGTCTGACTCTCAGAGTACACAGAGTTTGCGACACTTATGTGACTAGTCTCCGTGGGAAGCTCTTGGCTGATGAACAGTTAGTGAGCAGGGGTTCGGAGTGAATGGAGACACCCTGACGCTGTGGGGCTGTGGTGAGGGTTAGGGCAGAGCGACAGCATTGAAAAAGGGCAACTTCAACTGCTGGACAGTCTTCTATCCTAAACATTTTTAAACACCACTGCAGGATGTTATTTGTGATGAGCAAAATATATTGATGCACTGATCACGCAGCTGACTGATGTGGAATGCAAAGTGTGGCCGGAATCTCATCTCTCATGTCTCAGCCCAGAGAGAGAGAGGGGACCCAGAAGGGAAACATGATTGTTTTCCCATGACTGGGAAACATGACAGCTCTCATCTGTTCTGGTTCCCCAAACAAGAAAAAACAGGCACGACCTGCTCAAACTGTGCTGTGTCAATGCCGGTGAGCCAAAGACCACGAGGAGCACACAGTTGGGTTCCTTACTCATGGCAACAAGGGAGAGTGCACACAATGTAAACTGTGAGGTGTCTCAGTCAGAGGGTGTCACTGAGGACTTGTTATTGGATGAATTTCTGTTAGGTGATTTTGAGGAGGCTTCAGGAAGCAGGGCTTTGCTTTGGATTGGATGCTGTGAGGAAGGAGGAGTAATTTTATAATTGGGTTTCTTAATGGATTTTGTCTAGAAGGCAGGAGAATGAAGTGAAGTGAAAAGCTGTGATTGGTAAGGAAGCAGCGGTCACTTATGTTAGCCGGCAAAAGATGTTCGATCATTTGTGTGGTTTGGACAATGTTTACGTTGTTGTCTTTGTTCAGACGTCATCACAGGGTGATCTTATTTGTGTCTGGATCCACCATGATCACAGAGTGGCCTTGCCTGACATTGATATGTGAGAATGAACACGAGGGCAGCTCCTAGCAATACAAAGCCTAATTGATAGTGTCCAATTTCCAGCTGTCAGGGGCTTCTTTTCTCTTTCTCAGCCATAATAGCCACATAAACTCGAAGTGAACTGACGTAACAGAAAGTGGTGACAGTAGCGGGAGGAAGGCACCTATACCTGTTCTCAAGGCCTTGGCCACGGGTTTTCACCCCCTCTTCCCTATATTCTCCTCCTTCACACTAAGCCCAATCCCAACTTTCCCGACTCTTGTTATATCTTATCCCTATTTCCTCCATTAAAAAAAATATATTTTTTCCTAGCATAGTTTGACATCATTGGGCCATTTTCCTCCCAATTATTCCAAAGATTAAAATTTTAAATTTTCTGAATCGGAAATCAATGTTGGCTACCCCAGGAAACATTAAAGAAATTACCGATGTTTAATGCCCACTCCTAAAGAGAATTCTGATTTAATTGTTCTGAGGTGAAGCTTGAACATTGAGATTTTTTAAAAAGCTCTCTGGATGTCTCTAATAGGCAGCTAAATTTGAAAAGCTCTGTAGCCTAATTGCTGCTGTTAGCTAATTTCTTAGTCTAGCCTCAGGGAAGATGTACTACAGCTGGTCTTATATCTGAAACTCCTTTTCAAAGACACTCTCAGCCTTCTCTTCTCCAAGATAAATAATCTGAAACCTTTTATCTTTCCTAAGAGTTCTTCCTTCTCATCCCCACCCACTGTTTTCATTGCTGTCCTTTGGAAGCTCTCCAGGTTCTGAACATCCCTGTCAAGTACTGGTGTCCAAAGCTCCCTCACTGCCCCTTTCCGCTGCCTGCCTGCTGGCTGCTAGTGCTGCTTGCTTCCACAGCTCTGTAGTGTCAACTGAACCCTTGGTTTCCACCAATGGAGAAATTCAGCAACAGACAGCACTCTACCTACATGTCAGACTAACAGGCAGAAGAAGCCTAAAGGTCCTGCAGCCTGACTGTTGGACCAGGGTGGCCTTCCATAGAGTTCTGCTAGGTGGACAATGGAGAAGGAAAACTAAAGAAGGGGCATAAATGGAGAATGAGTTAGAGCAAAGTTCAGTGTGACGAAAAAAATGTACCTGGGAAGCAGAACTCCAAAATTCTAGTCCCGGATATGACCTGAATCAGCCGCATAATCTTGGGCAATCCATTTTGCCTTTCTAGGACTCTGTTTTTCATGCATAAAACAAGAGAGTAAGACTGGATCATCCCCAGGCTTCACTTCAGCTCTGCGTCTTCCACAGCTGATCTAAGGCTTGGAAGGAAAGAGACTGCTGGTCTGATCATCCCTCTTGTAACTGCTCTGGCCACAGTTCTTTCTATCCAGCAACTCGAGTTATTCCAAGAGTTCTTATATTCCCAATTCCAACAGCCAATGATTATAGCCCAGACTAGCACCTCTAGTCTGTAAGCTTCTTGAAGATAGTAGAGTGCCATCTGCCCCCTGAATATAGATAAAAGCCTAGGAGTGCTTCGCTCACTCGGCAGATACTTTAAACATTTCCTCAATCTCCAGGAATCAGAGCTCCAAACAATAATGACCAGAATAATTGATACTCACTTTTCTTTTCTTTTTTTTTTGAGACGAAGTTTCGCTCTTTGTTGTCCGGGCTGGAGTGCAGTGGCATGATCTTGGCTCACTGCAATGTCTGCCTCCTGGGTTCAAGTGATTCTCCTGTCTCAGCTTCCCAAGTAGCTGGCATTACAGGCACCCAACACCATGCCTGACTAATTTTTGTATTTTGTACTAAATTTTGTACTAAATTTTGTATTTTTAGTAGAGACGGGGTTTCACCATGTTGGCCAGGCTGGTCTCGAACTCCTGACCTCGTGATCCACCCACCTCGGCCTCCCACAGTGTTGGGATTAGAGGTGTGAGCCACTGCGCCTGGCTGATACTCACTTTTCATCAACAATCATACCTACCAAAACTTAGCACCACATAAAGTCATCCAGATTAGCAGTCATGGCACGTACTAGGCACCTTCACATACATTCTCTCATTTAGTCTGTATTGACAAGCCAGAAAGACTGGCATCATTCCTATTTCATAGGTAAGAAATTGAGCTTCACAGACAGGAAAATTAAACTGCCCAAGATTCCAAAGCTACGAAGTGACAGACTTAGGATTTGGATGTCTGTCTGCCCCGGCTCCTTCTGCTCCACTCAAACAGATTTACCTTGCAGTTAATTCAACGTAGGCTTCGGGACCCCCTTGCATGGGTGCCTTCCAATCTCCTGTACCTAGTTTTGAATTCTTAATGTTTTGCCATTTTTCATAAAGAGGACCCTCCGCAAATTAAGCTTCAAGACCTACAAAATCTAGATCCACCCCTGAACTCAGCTTTCCGTGTAAACAGAAACACTACCATCTCGTTTAGTAATTTCAGTGTGAGGGTATTTTTCAAACATGAATTCAAGAGGAATCCTTGCCGGCTTTCTGCTCTGGGAACCTATGCTGGTTCTGTAAAGAAATGGTAGAGTACGGCTTTGCCTTGAGCCATGTGGCCATGGGTCACTCACTATTCCGTCTTCCCACTTACTGTGTGCCCATGGTTCTCTTCTCCCACACCGGTCTGTGGATTTCCCTTCTCCCTCACAACAGGCCTTCCTGAGTCCGGCTTTAGCCTGTAGCATGCCCTTCCATGCTGGTTTTCATAGATCACTTTATTCTGTACTCAGTATTTGGTAATGACTCTGTTCTACCCCTCCTGCTGCTTCTTTTGGTGTGCACTTTGGACCGGAGCCTGCTGCTGCTTTGGGATTGAGCCTCAGCTGCTTTCTGTAGCCAAAAAAGCAGTGCTGTTGTTCACGTGGAGAGGAGTGACTTGAAAAGGGGGAAAGAAAGGGGATTGTTGCCTACTTCAATTTTTGTTAGGTAGGCTCTAATATCGAAATTCACATTTCATTCCAGCTTCTTCTATAACGTCTCATATTTACCCATCAAAATATTCTAACACTATTTATTATCTACTATTCCTTCCCTGTATCTTGATCTTAGTTATCAGATCTCTCTTCTTTAGATTTTATACGTATAAAATTTCCCTTTTGTCCCCTTTGCAAACCAGAGAGGATGCAGATACAACTTTGGAAAAACACAGTTTAGCAAAGAAACAGCTTGGGAACTAAGGCTTTCAGGTGAACCCAGCATACCATTTCTTTCTCGCTCTGTCCTGTCCACTTGTCATCTCCTAGAACTTTAATACCTCCCACTACAACCATCTGACAAATGAGAAAAACCTTTGCTCAGTCACAATTTATCATACAACGGTAACTTAATTCATATTAGAAAAACCAGGATAGAACTAGGCAATTTATACATAATATTTCCAAAATACATTTTTTGTGCAGGCCATCTTTTAGAAATGTGTAGATACTATCCTAGTGGTAACAGAAGCATAGAAAAGTTGACGTTAGGATACCTGAGAATCTTAGGGCTATGTAATTTTAAGACAGGACTTAAGACGTGTATGTATTAATCCACAGAACCTACAGCAGTTAGAATATTAAACATTTTCCAAACAAGAACTGCAAAACAAACACACAGAGCCAGCACGGATCCATGCCCTTGCCGAGCTGTAAACAAGTCTGAAGAGTCACCTGTCAACGGCAGCGATGGCAATACCATTATCTTGGAAAGAAATCATTGTTTCCTAGGTGACAAACTTGGGATGAGATACTTTAAAACTCTGAATTCTGCTTTCAGTTTCTCCTCTTGCCTCCTATGTTTTCATACCACGCATACCACCAATTTACAAAACCCCCAACGTATCCATCCCTAGGAACAAAACAGAAATTCTTGTGAGGTACAGGAAAGGACAAATTTCAATGATGAGGAAATCCTCACATTTCCATTTCTCGATGGAAATTACAGCAATTTTTGCTGACAGCTTCCAAAAGCACAGGCTGTAGAAGAAATATGTATGGAGAGGAAACAAATTCATAAAGATACTTAACCATACACACTGTGAATACCATAAATCTTAAAATTCAAGATCTGATTCCTTCAGACAGAATTGTAATATGAAGACCAAAAGGAATGATTTGTATAGATATTAAAAGGGATATGAACCATTTGGAGGGTGTTCAGAGGAGAAATCAGGAGAGTTAAGGAACCCAGAACACAGTTGACAAGATTTGGAGATTTCTATTTTCCTAAGTGAATTTGTTCTACTGAATGCAGGATATTGGCCAAAGGGCAGTTATAAATACTTCAAACTGCAGCAGTCTTATAAAATGTTAGCCCAAGTGTGAAAAGTTACCGCATTTCTTTTCATGAACATTAAAAAAGACATTATACTTACCTTTTTTGATCTAACTTGAATAACAAAGTATGGATAGAGTGAATTTTATAGGTTAGTGCAAAACTAACTGCAGTCTTTGCCACTGACCACAATTACCTTTGCACCAGCCTATATTAAGCCTAAGGAAGTTAGCTTATGCTCTCAGGCACTTCAGTCTTTGTATGATGCAGCACATTCTGTGTGAGTATAGCAGACAAACTCAGAGGTGGCCTCCCACGATCCCTGCCTCCCCTGGTGTTCACTTCCTTCTGTGACTGTCTCTTGGCATGGTCAGGACCTGGGACTTGCTTCTCACCAACAGAATAGGGCAATGGTGGCAGGATGTATGTGATTATACATACTTGTTTACATTACATAAGATTGTAACCTAGTCTTGCTAGCTTTGAGAAAGCAAGTAGCAATGTTGGGAAAGCGCAGGGGCCAAGGAACTGAAGCTGACCTCTGGCCAGCGGCCAAACAAAATCTAAGGCCCGTATTCCAACGACCCAAAAGGAACTAAAGGCTGCCAACAACCACATGAGCTCAGAAGTAGATTCTTCCTCAAACTTCAGATATGACACAGCCTTAAACACCACCGTGATGACAGCCTTGTGAGACCCTGAAGCAGGGTACCAGCAAAGTTGTGCCCTGACTCCTGACACAGCAATTGTGAAGCAATAAATGTGTGTTGCTTTAAGCTGCTAAGTCTGTGGTAATAATGTGATGCAGCAGTAGATAACAAATACAGTAAATACTGAATGTATACACATTTGTAAAGCTGTGTCTGCACATTAGAGGTTTTGGAATGACTGTATGTACACATGCATAGACATGCAAACCATTTAAGTAACTTAAGAAATGCAGTCAACAGAGCAATAAAGAAACTTGGCATCCTTCACACCAATCAATTCAAGATGTAACAAAGATTTAATATAAGCATAAAAGTTTTAAGCAAAATCATGGAGGTATTTTTATTACCTTGTAGTGGGGAAGGTCATTCTAAGCACATCGGGAAAACCAGGAATTATAAAATCAAAGGGATTAAGTTTACATCATAAAACTTAACTTTTATAACAAAAAAACCATAAATTAAGGTTAAAAGACTAATAACAACATGGTCAAAAATTTGCAACACAAGACAAAGAAATAATGTCCTCAATCTACATAGCTCTTAAACATCATTGAGTATAATGCAAAACTATACAGCCATTAAAAACAATACAAATCTATATCTATGGTCATGTACAAATGTTCTCAGGATTAAGTGAAAGAAGCAAGTTACAAAGCAGTACATAGAGTGTGACCTCATTTACGCAAAGGTGTCCATAGTTGTATATAAGCATATGCAAATATGCACAGAGTTGTCTGAAAGTAAATCTTAACTGGTCATTTTGGGGTAGACTATTTCTTATTTCTTTTTTTTTTTTTAACGTGCATGCACTATTTGTTTTTTTAAGAAAGAAATATATTTTCCAAAAAAAGTTTTAGAAATGTTTGTGTACCTATGAAGCAAAAGTCCATTTATTTGGCAGAGAAGTTAATCAGAAAGCAAAACCTCTAGTGAAGAAACACCAATGTGAAAGATAAAGGAAAGTAACTTCAAGGATGGAATCAACACCAACACGTGCAATCATTACTGAAGACATCATCTCAGGGAGAATGCTCCTGAGATATCTTCCAGCACTACTCATTTATGAGCTAAAGGGGAAAAAAGCAGACTGGAGATGTTTCAAAATAACCTGGGGAGAGAATGGGAGGCCATTTCGAATATGATACTAAAATGTATAAAAGGAAAGAATGGTCTGTTAAGTTCCATTATCAAATTAATGATCTTTGCCTTACTGGTGATAGATGCATTCACTGTATGGATGGGAGTCATAAATATGAAAACATGTAAAATATACTTATTATACATAATCCTTAAAAATTATTATTTCTCATAATGCATTTAGAACTATGGTTCTCAACTCTGGCTGCAGAAAAACAAAATCCTCATGTTTCGGTCTAGAAAACGCAAATCTAGAGATACTCAGATTAATGGCCACCTAGAGCTGGGAGTAGAAACAGGGAATAACTAAATAGACATGAAGTTTCTTTTTGGGTGATGGAAACATTCTGAAGTTTGCATGATGTGTTAAGGGTTGCACAATTCTTTAAATTTACTAAAATCATATATTAAAATAAGTGGATTTTATGGTATGTAGATTATACCTCCATAAAGCTGTTCAAAAAAACATTGACACTTTGGCTCCCTGTGAGATACTTGTAATTAGATTGGTCTAGGATGGGAGCAATAGGTATGGTTTGCTTTTGAGGCAGAGTCTCCCTCTGTCACCTAGGCTGGAGGGCAGTGGCGCGATCTTGGCTCACTGCAACCTCTGCCTCTACCGGGTTCAATTGATTCTCATGCCTCAGCCTCCCGAGTAGCTAGGATTACAGGCATGTGCCACCATGCCTGGCTGAATTTTGTATTTTTGTAGAGCTGGGGTTTCGCCATGTTGGGCAGGCTGGTCTTGAACTCCTGACCTCAAGCAATCCACCCACCTGGGAACACCTTCAACTGTACAAATGGAATTCTAACTATGTTCATTGTGAACTCTGTCTTGCTGGGGTGATTATAGACATGTATAGTTCCACCTTTCAGAATTGTAAGTTAAAAGCTAAAAGGGTATTTTGAATATATATTTAAGATGGATATGAAGTTGGAATTGTCCAGATAAGCCCAAGGAGGAAAGTGAAGGGATTCAAAGTTATAGCACATAAGAAAAAAAAAGATATTAAACCAGAGGAGTTAGGGATGAGAGGTGGAGATGTAGAGATAATCGCTATCCTCAAATGTTGTACGGCTGCCTAACAGAGATGCAACTGAACTAGTTTTTCATATTCTCAACCAGGATTGATGAGATAGATTTCAGGTCTTTGTAAGGAAGATCTTCACAATAATCCTGTTCTAGGCGTTGTGTCAGATCCTGGAGATATATTCTACAGTGACTATATTCTAGTGGTCCTCAAACTTTGCGTTCATCAGTCACCTGCAGGTCTTGTTAAAACGCAGGTTGTTGGCCCCATTCCCAGAGTTTCTGTTTCAGGAGGTCTAGGGTAGGGCCTCATAATTTGCATTTCTAATGAATTCCCACATGACGGTGATGCCGTCCATGCAGAAACCTCACTCTGAGGACCCGTGTCTAGTCTAAACGCTATTAGAGCTCCAAGAAAGGATATCTTATTCAGATTAGATGGAGAGGAGTAACCTGAAGGACTTCTCAGAGGAATTTGGGGATGAGCTGAATTCTGAAGAATGAGAAGGTAGTAAGCAGAAAAGGTAGATGAGGTTATGGCAGTCCAAACACAGAGAATATTAGGGGAGCAATAATGTATAGGAAGGAACAAAGGCATGAAACAGTATTCCTTCAGGTTATCTGTTGAATGTTTACTCTACGCATTGTATTGTTCTAGTTGCTGTGTATGGAGAGATAAAGGAAACAAAACCTCTGCTCTCATGGAACTTTTACACAAATACGCCATATATGGTAAAGTCCCCTAATGGAATAGAACAGGCCATTGCAAGAGAGAACATGGGAGCCTCCAAAGAGATAGCATTTAAGCTGACATCTTAAGAATGAGCGAGCTGAGACTGTTGAGAGATGCTGGCGAAAATAACCAGGAAACCATGAGCCTCCAGCCTAGCTGTCGACCACCCACCCACCAGTACCCAAGAGGTAATGAAGAGCAAGGCCCTGTCTCAACCTAGGTCCAGAAGCACTATCAAGGTTCCCAAGGCAACCTCGAAAAGGAGGGGAGCCCTCCAAGGGAGCTCCAGAAGAAAAAAAAAAAAAAAAAAAGCCTCTACAAAAAAGACCACTGCCTCAAGAGAACCTGAAAAAGTGAGCAGGCCACACTATCTGGCCACTGCGACCAGCTGAATGAGGAACTCAAACAAAATGAACCACAGGAGGACCCAAAGAGTGAGGAGCCTCCGCCATCTCCAGCATCTCCCTGAGAAACCAGTAATTTCAGGGCAAGACCAGAGACCTCTGAGCTATCTGAGAAGTCTCCAGAGGTCTAACTCCAGAGAAATAGCCAACAGAGTTTAGAGTACATTTAACATCCCACAGGGTATGCCCATGGTGATGAAAATAAGACTAATACAACGGACTCTGGTGACTTGGGGTGAAGGGTGAAAAGGGGTGAGAGATAAAAGACTATACATTGAATGCAGTGTACACTTCTTAGGTAACGGGTGCACCAAAATCTCAGAAATCACCACTAAATTAACTCATCTGGGTAACCAAACACGACGTCCCCCAAAAACCTATTGAAATAACACTTAATAGGTTAAAAAAAAATACAAGTGGAAATGTTTAAAAGACAGTTGATTAAAGAGCTCAGAAACAAATCATGGGCAAGTGATTGGGGAGTGGACTGGGGCACCTATGTTATATAGAGAAGAACCCCCAATTACACCATTTCAAGGGGTAAACATTAGAGGCTGATTAAAGAGCAGCTAAAGAGAAGAAAAATTAGGAAACGGTAGTGGCCAAGAATCCAAATGGAGGGGTTTTTAAAAGGAAGTGGACAACAATGTCATACTGAAGAGAGGTCAAATACAAATGACTTCTAGCAATATGGAGTTCACTGACTTCAGTAGGGGAACTTTGAGTGAAATGAGGGTAGAATCCAGATTACAACTGGCTGAGGAGTGATTGAAACCTAAATACAGAGAAGAGGTAAGGTTTGGCTACAAAGAAGAAAAAAAGAACAGGAAACAGAGACAGGTTCAAGGGAAAATATATAGGAGTTGAGAACTCCTATTTAATACAGAGCTTGAAATTACATGCTAAATGAGAGATACTGAAGATAAAGGGCTGACTGATAGAACAAGGTCTCTAAGGAGTTACAATGGGATAGGATTCACTGATCTGCTCATTCACCTATACTTTCACAGTGTTGACCAGAGGACAGACATCTCTTCTGGGACAGATGAGGATGATGATATAGATAACTAAGGAAGAAGCTTAGAAGCTCTCCTGTTAGCTTCAATTTACCCGTTAGGAGGGTAGGCTTCTGCTGAGGCAGCAGAGGTGACAGGCTGAGTATTTGACAAGAGGTGAAAATCTGAAATAGTCTTTAAGAATGGAAGAGGTTGCTGGATGGCCAGGGCTGCTAAACTGCTTCAAGAGCCTGCCTACTTGAGTCAATCTGTGGTGCTACCAAGCAATGGTATATACTCAGTAGCATGCAGCAGCCCATGAAAGCAAAGTAGTCAGATGGCCAAACTGATCCACAGATAAGGTTCTGCAGAGCCAGAGTGACAGGCCACAGAGTTGATGCTAAGTGGGGAAGCGGTAAAGCCAGAGTAAACTGACAGACAGGGAAAGAAGGAAAAAAAAAAAAAAAAACACAGTTGGTTAAGGAATTGGAGGCTTCTTGAGGTCAAAGAGTAAGTATACTGAGAGGAAGAGATTAAAGGAAAAGACATTAAAATCATAGAATAAATTAGACTGTACATTTCAGAAAATAAATTTTTGATGAGTCCAAAGTATGAACTTAAAATTGGTTTGCTAAATGGAGTAAAAAATGACTAGTGGAGATGGAGGTTCAGCAATTGTTAAGGTCATCCATGACTAATGAAATTGCCCACAATGATGGCAGCACTGGGGAAAGAGATGCCTATCATCGAAGTCCCCTCCATAAATGAAGAGGAGTAACCAGAGATGAGTGAGGAGGACAGATGGTGCAGCTCAACAGCAGAAGCCTCAAAATAGAACAATGGTGTAGCAATGGCAATCAAGAACACACGGACAACAGACCCTGTAATCCATCCATTTCCTAGCAGTAAAGTGAGAAAATGAACACTCCCACTTGAAATAGTCCTAAGGTAAGTATGGCTGAGGGAGAGTCAATTTCCAGCTAATGAAAAAGCAGAAAAGCATATTTACAAAGGAATAAGGAATGAAAATCTCCATAATGCGAAGAACTGGCAAGGACAGCAGCAATGGTAAAATGAATTGAGGAAAGCAGGTAACAATTTGAGGCCTGATGACTGGATGGGCTTCTATTTCAGATGGCAGCAATGCATTATAGGGATGAGAAGCAAAGTGAATCAAACCAGTCTCTCAGTGTTTCAACTGAACTCTGGAATGAGATGTTTCTATAATAAAACAAGTCCTGGGAAGTGACCAAGACGAGATGAGTTTGAATTGTTATTCAACGTTCCAAAGAGAACATGAGTGATAAGCTGTTTTGTGTCTCAATGAAGTTTAGCCCCAATTAGAAAGGATGGTAGGGCGAGGTCAGAAAGACTAAAGCTGCCAGTGCCCAGGTGGCCTACTGGTCTCAACAGAGCAGCATAATTTGCAGAGGGAAGGGGCCCACAGATGACTGAACGGCTAGGCTAGGTTTGTCAAAATGTGTCTAACACTCTCACCTTACCTCCATGGAGTTCAGCACTGAATGGAATAGAGATGCAGATATGCCAGCCCCAGAGCCTAAGTGAAAGTGCTTGAAAATGCTGCAAAATTCAGACCCCAGCAGAGGGAAGTCTATAGGCAAGTTCCAATACATGTTAGTTACCAATACTTAGATTTTTCTGAGACAGTCAGTACAGACACTGTATGTTCTGTCCTCAGGAGTGCCGAATCAATTTTTCTCTCATTAAATGGGGATTTGGACTATATAGCCTCTATTGTCGTCTTTAAATTCTATAACCTTTTTAGGAAGAAACATCCCTAGAAATCATCTGTCTTACCCTGTCAAGGGGAGGGTTATAACTTAGGTTTCTTTGTAACTAACTTGCATATGGTAGGAAACCACGGTCCACAATAGATAAGCAACTAACATAAGGGGCCAAACATAGAGCTAAAACCCAGATTATTTTATTCCTAAATCCAGTGTTCTTTACATGATGTAATTCTAAGGTTCTCTTCTGGGCTTCTGCAAACCTTTTCTGAAACTAAAGGAAATTCTGATTTCATCCTACGTCCCTGACAACTGCAAAAGGGCTCCTTAATACAAGGTGAGACCACTGAGCCGTTTCTAAAGCTTCTTCTTGTGGTGCCTTCCCCCCCACTGACAAGATACACAACCTCGCTCCAGAGATAAGGCTAAGGAAAAGCTTTGCCTAATAAAGAAATTTCATGGAACTTTAAGGAAATATTAAATCAAGTCTTTCTTCCTACCAAAGTAGAAATACACTTTAAAGAACAAACAAGTGAGAAGGGGTGAAGAGAGTGAAATTCCAAAATCACTCTAGTTTATTCACATAATATAGTATTTGATACCATTCTTTTGTACTGTTCCCTACTTCTATAATGTGTAAAATTTTGTTTCACCATGTTCCAATTAATTAATGGTTGAGCTTTAAATGAAAATATTCTGGATCTTCCATTTATTGGTATCAACCACAATGTCAGGATCCCCAAGAAATACTTGATCTAAACTGGGAGGGCCCAACACAATTTTTTTTTTAATGGACTTGCCACCTTAAGAAACTTCAAGTGTTATCTTTTTGTTGGCAAGAAAATTACTTCCCAAGAGGTAATCAGATTTCCCTCCCTGCCCCCGCTCTTTCAACCAACCCTCCTCCTAACATACACATACAGAGTTACACATTTCATGAAACTGTTTGAGGCCAAGTCCACTGCAAGCAGAGTCTTAACATTTTCAGAAATGATCCGTCCTTCGTGTCTGCATAAGCTGGGATCCTTGGCAATGGGGAAAAGGTGCCATTTGCTTCTCTGAAGTAACTTGGGGTCTGAATTGGTTGTGAGCTTTAGGAAGCCAAAGAGAAAGGGAAACCATTTCCTTGTTTTCCCTATTAATGGTTTGTTGCAAAGGGATAAACTTCTCAAGAACCAAAAGTGAGGAAATGTGTTGGTCATCACTGGATTCTTGCTGGAAACAGAAGGCAGGTGAAATCTTCAGGAAATCACTTCACACTCCAAAAACACTATTCTCAGCAATGATAATGGGCTAATCACACCACTGATCAAATTATTTCGGCTCAGTTCTTTATTTTATAGTTAGAGAGCAAATGAAATTAGAAACTGCTTTGGCACAGGTTAAAGGTGGCTCCCATATACTCACTAGTCTTCCTCAGGATTATCAATACTCATTATCAAAATGTACTTTTACTTGGTTACCATTTAAAGTTGCCACCAATGTAAATGACAGGGGTTGGGGTGGGTGTGGGTGTGGGGAACCTGAGCATACACACAATTTTTTAAATCTTTTAGATGTAATGCAATTAACCATATCTAATATTCTTTTAGAAAACACGAGAAACACAAAACATGCTCAAAGATCAAGAAATCAGCCGGGCACGGTGGCTCACGCTTGTAATCCCAGCACTTTGGGAGGCCGAGGCGGGCGGATCACAAGGTCAGGAGATCGAGACCACGGTGAAACCCCGTCTCTACTAAAAAAAATACAAAAAATTAGCCGGGCGCAGTGGCGGGCGCCTGTAGTCCCAGCTATTCGGAGGCTGAGGCAGGAGAATGGCGTGAACCCGGGAGGCGGAGCTTGCAGTGAGCCGAGATTGCGCCACTGCACTCCAGCCTGGGCGACAGAGCGAGACTCTGTCTCAAAAAAAAAAAAAAAAAAAAAGAAATCAAGTTATACTGTTCATAAGGCACCACCAATTACCCTGATAAATTGTAAATAAATATGTAAGGGAATAATCAATAGGGAGTGTTGAGGTTTTACAAGACATTCCTGTTTAGACCACTTGGAGTACTGCAAAAGAAAAAACAAGCAAAGTACAGCTTTCATAACCCATCATATCCTCGCCCAGTGCACATCATTTGTTGCATAGTGATGACTGGATATGATCCAGGCCAAGACAAGACCGAAATTCAAAAAATACATTAACATCCATTCTTCCTCATACTACAGTATGAGATACCACTTGGGACATTCATATCCAAATTAGTAATGGTATGACTTTAAAAAAAAAAAAAAAAGGAGGAATTTCAAAAGGAGTACTTCAGGATCTGCTGTAAAAGCAACCTTCTAAACACATATGAAGCTAATTCACATGTGAAACTTTATTAAATCTGGGGTTATATGTGGGACTTCAACAGCTCAATTTTTCCACAATTTACACTTCTCAAATCCCACTCCAAACTGTCACTTTCTCCCTTAAAAAGTGGATAATCCCATCCTTTGAAAGCCAGGCTTTCTCAGTTGTTCTTTTCATCCTCCTACTGTAAGTACTGGCTGATATTCACACACATGTACTACAGAATTAAAATACTGACAAGCAAGTAGTTTCTTGACGTGCACGAATTGCATCCAGAATTCAAAAATTAAGAAACACAAAAAGACATTTTTTGGACACCCGCTAAAGACAAAAGTAGAGAAGAACAGAAGTAAAGCACACGTAAAATCATGCTAATCTTACAGGTCAGCCTTTGTCCTTTAAAAAAAAAAAAAAGAGAGAGAGAGAGACAGAGACATGGGGTCTCGCTGTTGACCAGGCAGGACTTGAACTCCCAGGTTGAAGCGATCTTCCCACTTCAGCCTCCTGACTACAGGTGCACTCCACTGCACCTGGCTGCCATGTTTTTTATTATTAAAGGACATTATGGGCAGTCACAGGTTTAATGTTTGCCTTTTCAATTATTCAAGACATGACATGCAATAATTTATAATTTTACTGAGGCACAAATTCGAATCATGCAGGCAAAGCTGGTGTGCAGCAGCTTAGTGAGGAAGTCACACATCTACACATCAACATGGCTTTGCTGCAGTACCTATCAGGAAGCAAAATAAACATCTGTGGAAGGAAAATCTCCTGTCTTCTCCCCCAGCTAGAAAGCTAACTACTAGTGCTATATTTGTACTTTTAAACTTGGGGATCTGCATAGTTCTAATGACTTAGCTTTTAAGAATACCAAAGGCCTACCATTTTTCCATTTTTCTTTCTATAACCTTTGCCAAGGTTAAAATACTAATGATGAAGAATTGCAACTTCAGTTGCAGTTTACAGGAGATAAGAAGGGTAGAAAGACATTTTACATCATGTCTTAACACAAAATATTACAATACAGAAGAAGGGAGCAAGTAAGTAATTTTCTCTAAGTGAAAATAATGCTTTGCATTAGAACACCAACATTTCTTTAAATAGATGAATCTTGTTTCATTAATTCCAAAACCACAGATTTGTGTACTTTTTGTTTTGCCATTAATTTCTCCCTTCTGTTCTTCTCAGCCTTGGTCTAAACCTGTGGTCAAGTCATACCAAATCCTCCATGACTTTACAGAAAATCCCACAGTATCAATGAAAAGACATTTAAGTTTCAAAATGTCAGAAGGTAACAGGAAGTTATTCATACTTTCTCAGCATCCTAATGACTCTCCATTGATAGTGGAATAGTTAATGGGTGATTAGGATGGAAAAATAAAAATTTTAAATGTATTCCAGGCATCTGTCACTTAAAATTACATTCAATTTTTAACCCACAAATATCTGAAGACTTTTACAAAGAAGATCAAAAGGCAAAAAATATTGTGCTTTCTCGTATAACATCAACCAGAGGAAATTCTTAATTGATAATCGTTAGTTTGGCAAAAGGAAAACTTATGAAATCGGTTAATTAGTTACCTTGCAATATCCACTGAAATCCTGGATCATACACAAACTTACTTCAGATGAGACCTCAAGACACATGCACAGCAACACTAACAAACCTCTGAACAAGTCAAAACACTCAAAATGTTATACAGTATTAAGGAAAGAATGAATAAAAAGTAGGTAGTATGAACTACAGAGAAAACATTTACAGAAATTGGATTTTATAAGAAAACATGTTTCTTTTTTTTGTAAGATTCTTTTTGAGTTAAATCTCATACCCACTCAAACTGTAACTGGACAGTACATTTCACTTCTAGTTACTAGAAGACAGTTCTTTAAAAGAGACTGGGGCAAAAAGGGAAGAGGAGACTATAAGCTGTTGCTAGGT
Organism: Hylobates moloch; assembly: GCF_009828535.3. Taxonomy (NCBI): domain Eukaryota; kingdom Metazoa; phylum Chordata; class Mammalia; order Primates; family Hylobatidae; genus Hylobates; species Hylobates moloch. Next base: position 292,173 of record NW_026652283.1, read on the forward strand.
CCACCCCAATCCCCCCTTTAAAAGGAAAACTCATGAATTTAAGTCAAACCACAGATTTTTTTAAACCAAAATAAAGACACCAGACAATGATGACAAAACACTATTTTTAGTCTTTTTTTTTTGTCCTTTAAAAAAAATTAGTCCCCTTCTAATAAGAGTTTACATACAGCTTATCTAATACCTTAAGAACAGAGAACACAACAGGAGAGAAGAGGACACAGCACCATAGTTTCAAACATTCACACACAAAAGAAAAAACAGCCAGCACAGACTAGCGTGAGACCAAGTTTCCCAACAGACAGGGACAAGTCCCAACACACAAAGGACATATAATTATCTATATGAACAAAAGCAAAATGGAAGATCTGGTCAGGCTGGGATGGAGGAGGGAGTGCTAACTCCTTGTACTACAAAGAAGGAATGGGATTTTTTTTTTAAAGCAAAAAAGAAAAAGCAAGCCCCCAAATGGATTTTTGATGTTGAAACTCTGTCATATGCTGCTGGTAACAGTAAATATATATATTTATATATTCATATATGCATATTAAAAAAGGAAAAATAATCTATTTATAGAACAGTCAGTAGTCAGAGACATTTAGAAAAAAGTAAAAACAAGTCTTTTTTTTTAAAAAAAATGGATTTACTAAAACAACTTCATCACCCAGAGGTACTACAACCCCACATCCTCTGATGAAGCCATGGTGTTATTCAACAGCATCTGCTGTGGGCCGTAGTTAGAAATTGCCGGTGTTGGAAACAGCAGACATTGGGGTCAGGGCTGCAAGGCAAAAAGCTGTTATTTGCTGGTCTTGCTCATGGCCATGCCTGAAGCCTGGTGTCTGGAATACTTGTGAACGAAGTTTTCCCGGAAAAGCATGCATCACTGTGGCTCAGTAAGATAGTATGACTGGTCATCATCGTCATCTTCTTCTCTTTTTTTTTGGCGGAAACCTGGATCCACGTACCTGCTCTTCCCTAAAATGTAGACCCAAGACAGCAAGACTTTTCAAAGCCAAAAAACGGCTCCTTGCCTTGTAGTAGGTTCTTCTCCCCAGAATCCAATCTAGTCAGATTTCTGATCTAGATGACATCCTCATCCTTACAAAGATAAGGTGACCTGCCCCAGCTGGTGAGAGGTTCTCCTATTTAGGGTGTTCTTCTAGCACAAACAAGCACAAATTGCTGAGGTCAATAGACTGTGATACCATTCCTTGACGTCTAACAGAAATAACTTTGGCCCTGTTACTCCTAGTTTTATCTTTAGGGCATTTAAGTACCAGGTAACAGTGGAAGGAAAGTGGTACTCCAATCCCTCTCCAACTATTCCAACGAAGGAGATCCAAGCAATTAGCACCTTCAGTTGGTGCTGCTCCTAAGTTGTAAGCCTCTAACTACTATCAGCTGGACAAAAGCCACATCCTATATGCCCTGTTAGCACACCAATGTATTAATACTAACCAGCCACCCTAGAGCTCAATCAAGCATCTGGCCTTAATGCAGTAAACCACACTCAAAGGAGACATGAAATATTGGCTGTTGCACCAAAGAAGACACCCTCTGCATAGATATGTTGATAGAGAATGTAACCCACAGAGTCCATGCAAAGAGGAAGCCAGCACTAAGAGGACTTTCTCTGAAGGCCATTCATCTTTGGCAGCAACCTTCCAAGTGGATATAAACCACTCTACTTGATGACTAAGGTCTCAATGTGGTCCATGTCCCCCCATGTCCCAAACTAACCAAACATCTGCTAACTGGTCTCTTTAAGATCCTCCATTGGTAGTTTGTAGCTCATTATGAAGGAAGGAGGTGGTGCTGGACCTGGGCTAACTGGCCCCTGCTTCTTTGCACAGTTTATACAGATGTAATCTTCATTTTCAGCCATTTCTGGAGATACACCCACACAAACTTGATGAAACCACTCATCACAGCCACCATCACATTGTACCCAGTCTACCTGTAGGAAACAAGATTGGGGAATGTTTAGGTTACATAAACATTAAGCCTAGAATAACAGCAAACCAAAGAGCTTTCTTGGCTTAAATGATAGCAAACAACTGGGATGTCTAGATAGGCAATGACTTCTTATGGGGTTATTTTTTAAAGAAAGAAGCTGAGAAGTTAATACCCCAAAATTATATTTTACCATAGTGTGTCCACAAAATTAGGCCTCTTAGGTACTCCATTACCTCATGAATACCTGGGGCTCCTTGTGAGGCAGAAACATGTTTGAGAAAAATTTGACAAAAAGGGAACTTCTAATAGAGCAGCCAAGTAGTTTTAGCTAATATTAACAATTTCTAGGCTCTAAGACAATGCAATTATCAATCAAGAAAGGAAGAGTACAATGTGAAGGCAATCCTGTGTATTAGCTTTATTTCAAAGAGATAAGCCAAAGTACTAAGAGCATTAAATACCTTTTTAGAAAAGCAGTCACATAGGCCACTTTTAAAACTAATATTTTTTATTCTTCTCTTCTTCCGTTACAAATACAACTCCCTATAAAAAGTTAGCAAATATCAGACGTCAAATCTTACAAATTAACCAATTATAACAGTCAAAGACACAGGTCAATAGATCACTCTGGGGTTTAAAATTAAAAACTGATAGGTCAGTGGCAGGTGTCAAACTTTGGCCCTTCTGACAACACTGTGATTACAGGAGGCTAGGAAGGGATTGTAGTTTGGTGACTTTAAGCCTTGGACTTAAGAGTTAACAATAAAGCGACTTTGGGCTTTTATATTTGAAGGCTGATTGTGGTAGTTTTTACAGCTAATGTCATGGCAGACAAGAACATTTCAGATGAAAAGAGCTACTCTCCCTCACCTCAATACCAAGGTTGGTCATTTCATTGGCAACGTAAGAAGCCACCTAAAACCATAAGCTTTACCAGATATCAAAGTGAGGAACAGAAAGGGATCCAAGAAGTACCTCTATACAACTTAAGAGAAAGAACAGATGAAGGAGGTTTGGGCTGGGTAAATGAGTTTCATTCATAGAAAGTGAGTGGTTTTCAAAATTAGTTTCCATGTCCTATAAAAAACTGTCAAAACCACAGTAGTCATGTCAGTAGTTTTAGGCTTCTAATAAGGGGTGGGAAAAATAATTTGTCAAAATGATATTCTACTTGTATTACTCCTATGCTGAAGTTCTAGATCTTAAGAGACAATATTTTTTAACATAAAGATTACTGACTTCCAGTGTGTATAATTTCAGGCAAGTCATTTAACCTCACTGAGTGACTCAATTTCCTCATCTGAAAAATGGAGATGACATTAATTACAAGATTACCAAGAGGATCCAATGAAATAATCTATGGCAAAACACCTAATTCACTGCCTAGGATACTGGAGGCACTTTCCAGTCGTGGTCTCATGGCTCTACTCGTTACCTTACACTACACAAAACGTTTTGCACCTTGATATAACTGTCTGCAGCACTGCTTTTCAAGGTGTGTAGACCACTGGCATCAGAATCATCCATTGTGTTTGTTAAAAATGTGGCTGGGACCCATCACTCTATGAACTCAGAATATCTGGGGAGTACAAGCCAGAAGCTTACATTTTTAATCAGCTCCCAAGTGATTCTCATATATTCTAAATCTGATCATTGCTGGCTCTCTGTGATATCGCTTCCTGTAAATTCAGAGCAACTTCACAATACCTTCCTAAACTGATTTGTTTTTGTTCTGTAATTGTTTAGCTTCTGAAGTCTGTGCAATAAAAAAACTCATCAAAATGTTCCTATTGTAGCAAACTAATCAGAGACCAAAAAAAAAAAAAAGAAATAATGGCATCTGCGCAAAATGTAAAAATTAAAGTATTACAAGCAATAAAGACTCACAAAATGCTAGCTGTAGGGTAGGTGCACTCACAGTGAGTGTTTTGGCTGTTTGGGACTGGTAAAGGGAACTGAATAGATAAACTGTGGTTCTCTGTGCTGCCCAGACTTAAGATACTATGCTTTTTATAATGGTACCCGTGAACCAACAGTTACCTTCACCCTTACCTCCAATCCTCTTAATCCAGTCTAGTCCCCATTCATGCTAATCCATTGGATAAGAAAGTTATCAATGTATCAGTATTTGCTACAAAGAAAAGTGTCCCATGTCTTTTTAAATCTAGTGTTTGCACTATACTCACTGGCTTACAATTTCCCAAAATTCTCTTGCAAATAAAACAATACTTTCCCTTTTGTGATTTTGACGAGAGGTCCCTTCCTAAGCCTAGATCTTCTACCATTTCAAAAGAGTATATAACCTTCCTTGAGATACTGGTACACAAATTTTAACCTAGACTACAGGTTATGTAACAATTTAGCCTGATAATAGAAAAAGCAAAAAATAGTCCTTCGCTTTACTAATATCTTTTTTATCATGTTCACCTACTAACAATCAACTTTGAGTTCTACTTTTGTGTGAAAGGCCCACAGCATCATAAAGCAAACTAAAGTTTGGGATGTCAACTGAATCCACAGATGATTCTGACACAGGAGCAACAGACTATGTAGTATCCTGAAAACTCAAGAACATAGAATTTGGATAACTGTATAAATTGTCACTTCCCCTTTCATTATTTCTAGGAGATGTATTTAGTGAATCACAAAAATAATTATTAAACTTCACAGCCATGAACTGTTCAAATATTAAATGATAAGAGATTTTACATTACAGTACAAATAGGTTACTATGTTTAGATCGGGGGAAATGTCTGTTTTAAAAAGAAACATAATAAAAAGAGAAAATATTAGTTTAATATTCATGTTTTGCTGTATGGTTTCATATTCACACTTAAGAAAAAATTTTTGGCATAGTATACTTTGTTCATTTCTTAGAGAATAGTACTGCACTGGGAAAAAAGAAAATCTGGTAATTTAGTGATATTCTTAGCTTACTAATTAAACTGAGCTTTTGTTATTTTGGCATTTAATATCTTTTGCACCCCAAGTTTCCTGGCACAAGCCGGATTTGAAACAGGAAAACAATTCACTAAGTGAACTACAACATATGTTCAGAATCCTTGTGTATATTTTCTTGGTGCTCTCAAATATTCAGTGACCAATCCTCCCAATTTGCCAAGGAATGACAGATTTCTCAGTGTGTGGGAATTTCAGTGCTAAAACTGGGAAAGTCCCAGGGAAACCGGGACAGTTGGTCACTCTAGCTCAACATCATGCGCGTGTGCGTACGTGTGTGTGTATTACACACATTTAGGTAACTTAACCTTTGATTATCTGTGCTAAAAGGAGATATGAACTAGTAAAGCCGCTGGAAATGCAAATACCTTGATTGAGGCAACACCCCCGTGAAAATCTTAAATCAGGGTGGCTAATAAATAGTAAAAATGAGAGTTCATAGTCTCTTAATTTACCACACACAACTTCTCATGGAAGTAGGAATGGGTAAATGAAAAGGCCAACAGTAAGAGGGTTAAAAAAAATGAAGAGAAAAAGAAGACTATTTTCATAAGTAAAATTATTAAATATTTATTCTAATACAGAAGAAAAATACTAGTTAAATTAGTAGCCTGAAAGAATTTGATCTTCTTCTAGTTAACTTGTTTTATCTTTGGTACCAATAAGACTGAATAAAGAGTTCAGAGAGAAAAAGATTCTGAACTTTAAAATTAATTTTTTAAAAATAGTTCTTTGTTAATATTAATTTTAGCTTGACATTTAATAATCAAAGGAAAAATTATTTTTTCAAAATCTTTTACATTATTCTGGTATTGTCTTTCTTTTTCTAAAACATCTTGAAACTGAGGCTAGACACATTTAACTAGCCTCATTTAATCTTTCTTTTAATTTTTAAAAGAGCCTTTCTCAAAAAAAGAGCTGGGCGTAGTGGCATGTGCCTGTAGTCCCAGCTATTCAGGAGGCTGCGGCAGGAGGACTGCTGGAGCCCAAGAGATCAAGGCTGCAGTGAGCTATGACCACACCACTGCACTCCAGCCTGGGCAACAGAGTAGGACCCTGTCTCAAAAAAAAAAAAAAATTAATCTGCATATTTGGGGGAAAAGTCATGGTAACTATTGGTTAGAGAAATAATAATTACTGGTCAGAGAATTCACCTAAACACAAGTGAACCCTAGAAGTTATTTTTTGCTGCATGGTATCTTAAAGAACAAACTGGCCTAAAAAGCATGATTTTTTCTTTTTCTTTTTTTTTTTTTTTACATCATCTTGCCAATCTTTTTCTTTTTGAGACAGGGTCTCCCTGTGTAGCCCAGACTGAAGTGCAGTGGGGCAATCACAGGCGCGATCATAGCACATTAACTATAGCCTTGAACTCCTGGACTCAGGCAATCCTCCTGTCTCAACCTTCTGAGTAGCTGGGACTACAGGGATGAGCCACTGCACCTGGCAAAAGCATTCTTTTCTTAGTTTGTTCTAAAGATGTGTGCTGTATATTAATTGTTTTCTCAGAGAAACACTAAACACTGAGAAAGTTTTAACATTCTTTACAGAAATTTTTATAGAACTGTAACTTTTATTTAGCAAAATCAATGTCAGGAACAAACATGTAGAACTACACAAACTGCAAAACAGCAGTAACAGGCAAAAGATCTATACTCTGAAATAACTTCTGCTTAAAACGAAACACGTTATAGAAATATAACACTATTTTATATAAACTAACAACATAGGGTAGGGCACACATTGCTCACCTTTATGTATCTTAACAGTTCAAAATAGACATTTTCTCTGAGCACTCAGCCAAATCTCCTTTTGCTCCATCAAAATATAGATGATAACTCTAGATTTTGTTTCAAGGTTTTGTTTAAAAAATGCCTATAATATTGAGAGCAAATCTCACAGTTCTTTCAAAAATAATGATCACATCTTAGCACTTACGTTGCATTTTTTGGTTAACAAGTGCTTTCATAGAGATTGTTTTCTCTTATCATCATAACCCTTTGAATAGGCAAGGCACCTGTTAATTTGACAGTTTCACAGTAAATGAAAAAAAAAAACCGGCCTTCTTATATTGCTATAAGAAGACAACAGGAATAATGGATGAACTGAATCCTATTTAAATGCTGAGCAGAAGGGAGGGGAAAGATTAAGTGATAAGCAGAAAGAGTACAAAATAAGACAAAAGGCTCATGATAGATACAAACATTATAGAAAGAATGACAGGAAAGTTTAAAAAGGAAACATCCTACCTTGCTGCTAGTCTTTAAACTACCATAAAATTAAAGAAGAAAAGGGAGAAGGTTCTGCCAATACTGCACTGCTACACTTTGATACCCAAAGAGAGAGTTAACTCTTCATCAGCCTCTTTAATAAACAAACTCAGATGGAAATAAATTCAAAATTAAAGATAAAAATAATATGCACATATATATGTATTAAAATGCTTTAAAATGTTTATAATATAGTAAGATGCTTATAAAATGAATAGACGCAAGTCAGTAAACAGTCTGACAATGATATAAAACAAACGCCATAGAAAAGAAATTGGAAGGAAACATTAAAATATTTTTAGCTGTCTGCCTTGGAAGATTAGACTATAGGATATATATTTTACTATACACATTCCAAAAAATGAATAGAATACCCCTAATACATCTCATTTAAATATGTGTCATTTAGTTTTGGAATGTGTTTTTGTACTTACATCTCAATTACCAATGGGGTAGAGGTGTTAGTGGAGAGAACCCGGTCTGACAGCCAGGATCTAGGGTTCTACTTTTGGTTTTGCTACTGATTAGCTCTGTAACTTTGGTCACATAATTATCTTCCCTGAGTCCTGGTTGCATCATTTGTAAAATGAGCAGCCTGAACAAGGTAACCTCTTGGTCCCTTGAAGCTCTAAAAATGTTTAAGTATTTCATTGAAAAAGTGAGGGCATAACCTATAGGGAACAGTGATGCAGTTTTATTTACTGTTTATATTTTCAAACTGAGGCACTATTAGAATTCTAAATATCAAATAGTATAATGAGCATAATAAAATTAAAACTACAGATTTATCAATATTCTTGATAAGAGCCATAACAGGTGCCTCCAATCATTTAAACAACTGGAATTTTTCATAAAGTCTAACTATTACTCTCAAAAGTTCATACTGTCAACATTATATCTAAACAACGGCCATAAGAGAATTACTACACTTAAAATTTAGGGTTGGAAATTTTAAAACAATGCTTTTTTTTGAGACAGAGTTTCGCTCTTGTTGCCCAAGCTGGAGCACAATGGAGCCATCCTGGCTCACTCCAACCTCTGCCTCCTGGGTTCAAGCGATTCTCCTGCCACAGCCTCCCAAGTAGCTGAGATTACAGGCGCACACCACCACACTCTGCTCATTTTTTGCATTTTTAGTAGAGATGGGATTTCACCATGTTGGCTAGGCTGGTCTTGAACTCCTGACCTCAGGTGATCCGCCCACCTCGGCCTCCCAAAGTGCTGGGATTACAGATGTGAGCCACACCTTGCCTGGCCTAAAATAATGCATTTATAGGTTTGAATTATTTGTTGCAAAAGATTTGAAGAAAATCATATTCCATTTAGGAGAGTGCTCACAGGTCTGAGTGTAAGATATGGACTAAAAGTTTCAAGTCTTTGGAATACCATCTTAATGCAATTTGCCACAGCTCTTACAATACTGGCCCAGGATTTTTTTCAGCCCGTTGTGACTATCTGACAAGGTATTTAGTTCTCTGAGTCACCTTATAGGGAAGGCACAAGATTATTCTGAAACTTGTTATGCCCACTGCATATGAAATGCACTGTTTGCCAGGGAATGTCACATAGCTTCTCTCTGCTCCTGTCTCATTATGTTATTAAGCATACGATTTTTAAAATACAACACTTCTACTAGGCACACTAAGAGCCTCATTATTCAAAACAGTTTATAGAAATTGTACAAAAGATATTATGTTGGAAGTCCAAATCCTAGAATCAAAAACATACTATACATTGATAACAAACATGTCTCCACAACTGTTGTTCCTTGACCTCTCATGCTTGACTATAAATAGTTGGAACTCACCTTGTCCTTACAGGGCCTTTGGCAGTTCTGTGCTGCGCATACAGCATTCTCATCATCAGACTCCTCTGCACCTGACCAGTCATACTTTGAGGGGATGTCCAGCACCTTTTTCTCTCTTTTCTTTTCAGTGCTCTCTTTCACAAGTTCAACTTTGGCTGCAGCAGCCTTCTCCTTCTTTTTCTTTCTCTCTTCTTCTTTTGCTAGTTTCTTGGCCAGTTTATTCAGCTCCTTTGATTTGTCTGCACTTAATTTTAATTTCTTCTTTTTAGGTTTGTCCATTTTCTTTAACTCCTTGGACTTCTGTTTTCCTTCTCCAAAAAGCTGCTCTACCTTTTCTAGCTTCCGTTTCCGTTTCTTCTCTGAAGAGTCCTTTCCTTTCACTTTTAATGGTTTCTCTTCCATGCTGTCATCCTTCAAAAATATAAATTTAGGAACAATTTTAAAGCAAGACAGTTAAAAAACAGTATTACTCTCTTATACGAGGTACCTAGAATAGACACATTCAGAGAGACAGAAAGTCGAACAGAGGTTACCAGAGGCTGAAGGGAAGAAGAAATGGAAATTTGTTTAGTGGGTATAGTTTCTGCTGGGGATAACTAAAAAATTCAGGAAATGAATAGTGGTAACAGTTGCGTAACACTGTCAATCTACTTAATGTAACTGAACTGTCTACCTAAAAAGGGTTAAAATGGTAAATTTTATGTTATGTATATTATGCTACAATAAAAAAGATTTATGGGCCAGGCACGGTGGTTCACGCCTGTAATCCCAGCATTTTGGGAGGCCGAGGCGGGTGGATCACTTGAGGTCAGGAGTTCGAGACCAGCCTAACCAACATGACGAAACCCCGACTCTACTAAAAATACAAAAATTAGCTGGGCGTGGTGGCACATGCCTGTAGTCCCAGCTACTTGGGAGGCTGAGGCAGGAGAATGGCTTGATCCCAGGAGGCGGAGGTTGCAGTGAGCCACGATCAATCCACTGCACTCCAGCCTGAGCGACAGAGCAAGACTCCATCTCAAAAAAAAAAAAAAGATTTATGTTATTCTAAAGATATTTAAAAGACATTTTAAGAAGGCAAGTATACTATTCAATGAAGATAACAGTAGAAAATCACAAGTCTGAAATGAAATATTTAACTTATATTAGCTTACTAGGAGAAAAAGGGCACAAAAAAAAAATCAGTGTTAGCATAATATATTAACACAGTCTGTAGCATCTCTGTTAGAGATGAAAATATACACAAAAAGCAAACTGTACTAAATTATGTAATAACTTTTGGGGTCTTCAGGATAATAAAAGTATTGGTAGTTATTTTTAAAAAGTCAGAAAAACATAAAATTGTATCCATGATCTCATTACACAGAATATATAGTGACTTTGCCAAGGGCTAGAAAACAGTTCATGTGACAAAGCAAAAAAAATTGTCATTTTTGTTTTCAGCTTTTTAATATTGTTGCTAGTATGTGCCAATGTAATAAACATTTAAAATTTTAATGGTAAAAGTGTATCTAGTAACAGAAAGGAGGAGGCATCAGAGAAAGAAATACTGAAGAAACATAACATAAACCTAATAATTCCCTTGAGAACTCATTTTTCTACAGATTTGACACTTGAAAATCTTTGACAGGAACCTAAGAATCAGCAGAATCCAAAAGAACACTGGATTATAAGTGCCTTAAGTCTATTATATCTTGAACAAGATATTTAACCTCTTAATACTTTGTGCTTCCTTATCTGTAAAATAAAGAGGATTGGGTAAGATAACGAATGTGAAGAAAATGCTTTGTAGACTGGAAAACACTATCTAAATTAGGCTACACAGATCTGACTTTCAAAACAAAAACGAACTATAGTATGCTAAATATATCTGTATCAACTGTTGGTGACATGGTACCATTCCATTACATGCAAACTAATGAAAAGAAAAGAGTCAAATGGCAGAATTAGAATCCAGGTCTCTTTATTTTTTTACTGGATGTGTGACCTTAATTTTCTACCTCTCATACTTACTTTCTTCATATGCAGAATGGGTAAAATACTTGCCCTCTAGCTCCTCTACCCATTCCTCTTCAAGACGGTGGTGAGGACCAAATGAGCTCATGGATATGGTATCATCATCTCATCAAATGAGCTCATGGAACTGCTATATAAGTGTGATATATGAATGTGGACCTTCTCTCCCACCCAGTCTTCTACTACTTAACCATCCCTGTGCTTCTTTTTTATAGCCACTATATATTCTCCCCTATCTCTGAGCCCTCCAGTAATGGGAGTCTGGGCTAAAGAGGTTGTTCTAAACTGGATGATTATCAATCTTGCCCTTCCCCGCTTCTTTTTAGCAGAAATGGCCTTTTTTTTCCAACTTAGATACTACTTAAAAGCTTAATAAAGAAAATCGTAAATCAAATCTCTGGTGTCCTACAAGAAGAAAGGAAAGGAAAGGGGAAAGGGCAAAGGGGAAAGGCGAAAGGGGAAGGAAAAAGGAAAGAGGAAAGGAAAAAAGGAGAGAAGAAAAAAGAAAAGAAAAAGAAAGGAAAGGAAAGGAGAAAAGAAAGAAAAAGAAAAAGAGAGAAAGAAAGAGAAAGAAAAAAGAAAAAGAAAGAGAAAGAGAGAAAGAAAGAAAGAGGGAGAGAGGGAGCGAGAGTGGGAGGGAGGGAGGGAGGCAAGCCAGCAAGCCACAAAGCCCAATTTCTTTGGCTGAAGTGGGAAAGTAGGCCAGCCAGATTACTGCCCTCAGCCATCCCTTTGCCAATATTCATGATACCTCTAAGGAACCTAGGCATTCTAGTTTTTAACCATTGTTTAAATAAGTATTAAATCCACACCTCCATGATATGCAAGAATCTGTCTTCAGAGGGTGGATGTGTGGCCTGCAAAATCCGCCATATGTGTTGAGTTTCGTCCAGAGATACTTCCAGGAGATCTCCAACCATCATAAGTTCTTCCAGTTGTGCCTTAGCTCCAGGTGACAACTCCAGCACTGGAGGTTCCAAACTTCGGGGCACCAAAGGGCTCTTCCGAGGTTGTTTCCTTGGGGTGCTAGAGCCTTTCCCAAAAAATACCATAAAACAAAGCAAAAAAAATTAAAACTGTGGAAAAAACATGTTTTCAAAGTAAATATTGAGAATAGCCCCCCATCCCCCAATACTAACTTCAGATATCTGGATTCATTATATCAGTATGAAAATGTAAACAGAATTAGAAACAAATACCGACCAAAAAGATGAACAATTCCAAGGCCCACTCTAAAAAAAAATGGTTTGGGGTTATTAATAAAAAACAGTTCTTCCAGCCAAGTGTGGCGGCTCACACCTGTAATCCCAACACTTCGGGAGGCTGAAGCAGGCAGATCACCTGAGGTCAGGAGTTCGAAACCGGCCTGACTAACATAGTGAAACCCCGTCTCTACTAAAAATACAAAAAAATTAGCCAAGCGTGGTGGCGCATGCCTGTAATCCCAGCTACTCACGAGGCTGAGGGTAGGAGAATCGCTTGAACTAGGGAGGGGGAGGTTGCAATGAGCCAAGATCACGCCATTGCACTCCAGCCTGGACAACAAGAGAGAAACTCCATCTCAAAAAAAAAAAAAAAAAAAGTGGTTCTTTATCCTGAACGTTAATCTCTACTGAGTCTTTATCGTGTGGCAAGGGGAGCCAGCAACCAGAATCTCTCCATTTTAGAGTATACCAAAAGATTAAGCATTTAATAAAGCATTTGGCTGCCTTATATAAATAACTGGTTATCTTTCTAATGAACAGACAATAATACACAGTTCCATAAAATCCTGAATTTTATTATAAAGAGATAAACACCCTCCATCTTCCAGAGTTGTGACCTAAAGTAATGTGACTTGTTTTTGCTGAGGGAGAGAAAAATTACATCACAGAGAAAATCACCCTCCAAGGAAAGGAAGAACTTTCTAACAATTAAAGTTACCCAAAACCAGAATAAATATGCTTTAAAAGCAGCAGTTCCACAACACCTGATAATGACCAAATAGACGGTGAAGGACTACCTATCTGGGATTTTCTAGAACTGAGGCATAGGACTAGACGGCCCCTAAAGTTCTTCTAATTAGGACTCTAAAATTCTTTGTAAGTTTTCAGGTTGTGATGACAGAAAATGCAAACAGGGATTGGCTTTTCCAAAAGAAAACAGCATTTTCAGGTTCCATTAGTATTTCATGGCCAACCATTGTACTCCACTCAAAATGGATTCACAGTCTTGATTAACATAATGTTTTTTCTCATTGGTTTTCCGCTTATCTTCCCCACAGTTTTTTAAAGGAGTAATACCTTGAGAACAACTCTTAGAAGCAGAAGAATAAGCATGCTCTGCACAAAATGAAGGTGCTGTCCACATGTGGGTCACCACCTCCTCAGATTTGATGGGAATCTCTTCATCACAAAAAAGATTGGGTTCAAGACTACTAGAGGACTTCACACTGGCTGTGTCCTGAAGAAGAAACAAGAGAAGTATTCAGAATTAGAGTCATTTAACTTATTTTATGACAAGGCCCAAAATGGAGGCTTTCAGGTTAAAGCTTCTAATATACTAAAAATATGAGACTGAAATTAAATATCTGATGTTAAATAAGACAGAAAATGTCTATTGGGGAGAAAAACTGTAATTGTGGCAGGCCAGGTCTCCATTAGCAATCAGAACAGTTTCTACTAACACATTACTATAATTCTGATGAATGTGTAAATTAAACAGTAAAGAACTGGAGAAAACTACTGCCTTCCTACAAGGGCTGAAATGTGAAAACAAACCCATTAAGATTTTCACCTGGGTTTTCTCAGACCCTAAAGCCTGATAAAAATTATGAAGGCATTCTTACACACACCTTGTACCAGGGCCCACTTAAGATTAGGAAAATTTTCCAAGTCTCTAGAGAAAGCTTTCCAGACCCTGGACCCTACCTAAAGATTAGATACAGTTTGAATGAAACATTCTGGCTTGTAGGTGCACCTCCCACACACAGACATAGAGTTTAGAATGAATACAAGGCATCGAAAAAAACTTGTAACTTTTAGTTGGTCTGGTGAGTTACTCCATAACCAGTTGCAGAAATTAACTCCCTTCTTTCCCAGTCAGTCTGTATCTCCTTACTGGACTGAGAGAAAAAGCAGCTAGACCTCGTTCTGTCCAGAACATAATGATGACAGATTCAAGACAAAAGAGAATGTTAAGGTCAAAAACAATCCACAGAGATAATAAACCTGCAAAAAAACTACTATTGCTCTCTAGATTCCTCCTCTCTGGACAGGGCATCTCTGAAAAAAAGGCAGCAGCCCCAGTCAGGGACTTATAGATAAAACCCCCAGCTCCCTGAGACAGAGCACCTGGGGAAAGGGGCAGCTGTGGGCGCAGCTTCAGCAGACTTAAATGTCCCTGCCTGACAGCTCTGAAGAGAGCAGCGGATCTCCCAGCACAGCATTCGAGCCCTGATAAGGAACAGACTGCCTCCTCAAGGGGGTCCCTGGCCCCCGTGCATCCTGACTGGGAGACACCTCCCAGCAGGGGTCGACAGACACATTATACAGGAGAACTGTGGCTGGCATCTGGCCAGTGCCCCTCTGGGATGAAGCTTCCAGAGGAAGGAACAAGCAGCAATCTTTGCTGTTCTGCAGCCTCTGCTGGTGATACCCAGGCAAAGAGAGTCTGGAGTGGACCTCCACCAAACTCCAGCACACCTGCAGCAGAGGGGCCTGACTGTTTGAAGGAGAACTAACAAACAGAAAGGAATAGTATCAACATCAACAAAAAGGGTGTCCACTCAGAGACCCCACCCAAAGGTCACCAACATCAAAGACCAAAGGTAGATAAATCCATGAAGATGGGGAGAAACCAGCACAAAAAGGCTGAAAATTCCAAAAACCAGAACACCTCTCCTCCTCCAAAGGATCAAATCTCCTCGCCAGCAAAGGAACAAAACTGGACGGTGAATGAGTTTGACGAACTGACAGAAGTAGGCTTCAGCAGGTGGGTAATAACAAACTCCTCCGAGCTAAAGGAGCATGTTCTAACCCAATGCAAGGAAGCTAAGAACCTTGAGAAAAGGTTAGATGAATTGCTAACTAGAATAACCAGTTTAGAAAAGAACATAAATGAACTGATAGAGCGGCAAAACACAGCACGAGAACTTCATGAAGCATACACAAGTATCGATGGCCAAATCGATCAAGCAGAAGAAAGGATATCAGAGATTGAAGATCAATTCAATGAAATAAAGTGAGAGAACAAGATTAGAGAAAAAAGAGTGAAAAGAAACGAACAAAGCCTCCAATAAATATGGGACTATGTGAAAAGACCAAATCTACATTTGATTGGTGTACCTGTAAGTGACGGGAAGAATGGAACCAACTTGGAAAACACTCTTCAGGATATTATCCAGGAGAACTTCCCCAACCTAGCAAGGCAGGACAACATTCAAATTCAGGAAATACAGAGAACACCACAAAGATACTCCTCGAGAAGAGCAAACCCAAGACACCTAATTGTCAGATTCACCAATGTTGAAATGAAGGAAAAAGTGTTAAGGGCAGCCAGAGAGAAAGGTCAAGTTATCCACAAAGGGAAGCCCATCAGACTAACAGTGGATCTCTCGGCAGAAACCCTACAAGCCAGAAGAGAGTGGGGGCCAATATTCAACATTCTTGAAGAAATGAATTTTCAGCCCAGAATTTCATATCCAGCCAAACTAAGCTTCATAAGTGAAGGAGAAATAAAATCCTTTCCAGACAAGCAAGTGCTGAGAGATTTTGTCACCACCAGGCCTGCCTTACAAGAGCTCCTGAAGGAAGCACTAAACATGGAAAGGAACAATCGGTACCAGCCACTGAAGAAAACATACCAAATCGTAAAGACCATCGACGCTATGAAGGAACTGCATCAACTAATGGGCAAAATAACCAGCTAACATCATAACGACAGGATCAAATTCACACATAACAATATTAACCTTAAATGTAAATGGGCTAAATGCCCCAATTAAAGACACAGACTAGCAAACTGGATAAAGAGTCAAGACCCACCAGTGTGCCGTATTCAGGAGACCCATCTCACTCGCAAAGACACACATAGGCTCAAAATAAAGGGATGGAGGAAGATCTACCAAGAAAATGGAAAACAAAAAAAAAAAGCAGGGATTGCAATCCCAGTCTCTGATAAAACAGACTTTAAACCAACAAAGATCAAAAGAGACAAAGAAGGGCATTACATAATGGTAAAGGGATCAATGCAACAAGAAGAGCTAACTATCCTAAATATATATGCACCCAATACAGGAGCACCCAGATTCATAAAGCAAGTCCTTAGAGACCTACAAAGAGACTTAGACTCCCACACAATAATAATGGCAGACTTTAACACCCCACTGTCAATATTAGACCAATGAGACAGAAAATTAACAAGGATATCCAGGAACTGAACTCAGCTCTGCACCAAGCAGACCTAATAGACATCTACAGAGCTCTCCGTCCCAAATCAACAGAATATACATTCTGCTCAGCACCATATCATACTTATTCTAAAACTGACCACATAATTGGAAGTAAAACACCCCTCAGCAAATGCAAAAGAATGGAAATAATAACAGTCTCTCAGACGACAGTGCAATCAAATTAGAACTCAGGATTAAGAAACTCACTCAAAACCACACAACTACATGGAAACTTAACAACCTGCTCCTGAATGACTACTGAGTACAAAATGAAATTAAGGCAGAAATAAAGATGTTCTTTGAAACCAATGAGAACAAAGACACAACATACCAGAACCTCTGGGACACATTCAAAGCAGTGTGTAGAGGGAAATTTATAGCACTAAATGCCCACAAGAGAAAGCAGGAAAGATCTAAAATCGACATCCTAACATCACAATTAAAAGAACTAAAGAAGCAAGAGCAAACAAATTCAAAAGCTAGCAGAAGGCAAGAAATAACTAAGATCAGAGCAGAACTGAAGGAGATAGAGACATGAAAAACTCTTCAAAACATCAATGAATCCAGGAGCTGGTTTTTTGAAAAGATCAACAAAATAGACCGCTAGCCAGGCTAATAAAGAAGAAAAGAGAGAAGATTCAAATAGACGCAATAAAAAATGATAAAGGGGGTATCACCATCAATCCCAAGAAATACAAACTACCAGCAGACAATACTATAAACACCTCTACACAAATAAACTAGAAAATCTAGAAGAAATGGATAAATTCCTGGACACATACAGCCTCCCAAGACTAAACCAGGAAGAAGTCGAATCCCTGAATAGACCAATCAAGTTCTGAAACTGAGGCAGTAATTAATAGCATACCAACCAAAAAAAGTCCAGGACCAGACAGATTCACAGCCGAATTCTACCAGAGGTACAAAGAGGATCTGGTACCATTCCTTCTGAAACTATTCCAAACAACAGCGAAAGAGGGAATCCTCCCTAACTCATTTCATGAGGCCAGGATCATCCTGATAACAAAACCTGGCAGAGACACAACAAAAAGAGAGAATTTCAGGCCAATATCTCTGATGAACATTGATGCGAAAATCCTCAATAAAATACTGGCAGACTGAATCCACCAGCACATCAAAAAGCTTATCCACCACGATCAAGTCAGCTTTGTCCCTAGGATGCAAGGCTAGTTCAACATACGCAAATCAATAAACGTAATCCATCACATAAACAGAACCAATGACAAAAACCACATAATTATTATCTCGATAGATGCAGAAAAGGCCTTCAACAAAATTCAACAGCCTGTCATGCTAAAAACTCTCAATAAACTAGGTATTGATGGAATGTATCTCAAAATAATAAGAGCTACTTACAAACCCACAGCCAATATCATATTGAATGGGTAAAAACTGGAAGCATTCCCTTTGAAAACCGGCACAAGACAAGGATGCCCTCTCTCACCACTCCTCTTCAATATAGTATTGGAAGTCCTGGCCAGGGCAATCAGGCAGGAGAAAGAAATAAAGGGTATTCAAAAAGGAACAGAGGAAGTCAAATTGTCCCTGTTTGCAGATGATTGTATATTTAGAAAACCCCATCGTCTCAGCCCAAAATCTCCTTAAGCTGATAAGCAACTTCAGCAAAGTCTCAGCATACAAAATCAATGTGCAAAAATCACAAGCATTCCTATACACCATTAACACACAGAGAGCCAAATCATGAGTGAACTCCCATTCACAACTGCTACAAAGAGAATAAAATACCTAGGAATACAACTTACAAAGGATGTGAAGGACCTCTTCAAGGAGAACTACAAACCACTGCTCAACGAAATAAAAGAGGATACAAACAAATGGAAGAATATTCCATGCTCATGGGTAGGAAGAATCAATATCGTGAAAATGGCCATACTGCCCAAAGTAATTTACAGATTCAATGCCATTCCCATCAAGCTACCATTGACTTTCTTCACAGAACTGGAAAAAACTACTTTAAATTTCATATGGAACCAAAAAAGAGCCCACATTGCCAAGGCAATCCTAAAAAAAATAGAACAAGACTGGAGGCATCATGCTACCTGACTTCAAACTATACTACAAGGCTACAGTAACAAAAACAGCATGGTACTGGTACCAAAACAGATATATAGACCAATAGAACAGAACAGAGGCCTCAGAAATAACACCACACATCTACAACCATCTGATCTTTGACAAACCTGACAAAAACAAGAAATGGGGAAAGGACTCCCTATTTAATAAATGGTGCTGGGAAAACTGACCAGCCATATGCAGAAAGCTGAAACTGGATCCCTTCCTTACACCTTATACAAAAATTAACTCAAAATGGATTAAAGACTTAAAGGTAAGACCTAAAATCACAAAAACCCTAGAAGAAAACCTAGGCAGCACCATTCAGGACATAGGCATGGGCAAAGACTTAATGACTGAAACACCAAAAGCAACGGCAACAAAAGCCAAAACAGACAAATGGGATCTAATTAAACTAAAGAGCTTCTGCACAGCAAAAGAAACTATCAGCAGAGTGAACAGGCAACCTACGGAATGGGAGATAACTTTTGCAATCTATCCATCTGACAAAGGGCTAATATCCAGACTCTACAAAGAACTTAAACAAATTTACAAGAAAAAAACAACCCCATCAAAAAGTAGGCGAAGAATATGAACAGACACTTCTCAAAAGAAGACATTTATGCAGCCAACAAACATATGAAAAAATGCTCATCATTACTGTCACTAGAGAATTGCAAATCAAAACCACAATGAGATATCATCTCACACCAGTTAAAATGGCAATCATTAAAAAGTCAGGGCCGGGCGTGGTGGCTCAAGCCTGTAATCCCAGCACTTTGGGAGGCCGAGGTGGGCGGATCACGAGGTCAGGAGATCGAGACCATCCTGGCTAACACGGTGAAACCCTGTCTCTACTAAAAATACAAAAAATTAGCTGGGCGTGGTGGCGGGCGCCTGTAATCCCAGCTACTTGGGAGGCTGGGGCAGGAGAATGGCGTGAACCCGAGAGGTGGAGCTTGCAGTGAGCCGAGATCGCGCCAGTGCACTCCAGCCTGGGGGACAGAGAAAGACTCCGTCTCAAAAAAAAAAAAAAAGTCAGGAAACAACAGATGCTACAGAGGATGTGGAGAAACAGGAATGCTTTTACACTGTTGGTGGGAGTGTCAATTAGTTCAACCATTGTGGAAGACTCTGGCAATTCCTCAAGGATCTAGAACTAAAATTACCATCTGATCCAGCAATCCCATTACTGGGTATATACCCAAAGGATTATAAATCATTCTACTATAGACACATGCACATATATGTTTACTGCAGTGCTGTTCACAATAGCAAGGACTTGGAACCAACCCAAATGCCCACTAATGATAGAATAGATAAAGAAAATGTGGCACATATATACCATGGAATACTATGTAGCCATAAAAAAGGATGAGTTCGTGTCCTTTGCAAAAGACATGGATGAAGCTGGAAACCATCATTCTCAGCAAACTAACACAAGAACAGGAAACCAAACACTGCATGTTTTCACTCATAAGTGGGAGTTGAACAACGAGAACATATGGACACAGGGAGGGGAATATCACACACCGGGGCCTGTCCCAGGATGGAGGCCTAGGGGAGGCATAGCATTAGGAGAAATACCTAATGTAGATGATGGGTTGATGGGTGCAGCAAACCACCATGGCACGTGTATACCTATGTAGCAAATCTGTACGTTCTGCACATGTACCCCAGAACTTAAATAAAAAAAATTATGGTTAAGTAATCTACCTTCTATAGTCTACAACCTATAATAACTCCTATACCAACAAGTTAAGGAGGGGAAGATAAATTTAGATGTGACAGCTTAAGGACACAAACCATTTAATCCTCTCTAGAGGTTTTCAAACCTAGAATCTTACCAATTGCTCTTACTTAATACAAGTATATATCTGACTGACAATATACAGATTACAGTAAGTCTTCATGTAATGTCATCAGCAGGTTCTTGGAAACTGACTTTAAGCAAAAGGAAGTATAGTAGCAGGTCTTTGAATAAAGTTGTTTTCATTTCATTATAACAGTGATGAGGGGGAAAAATAAGTTCAGCTTGCAGATCAGCTTGGTACTGTCCATTAATCTCATTGTTTCACTTAAAGTCCTTGGAATGTTAAGTGAGCTCTGATTAGGTCTCAGATGATTCTCCTTGAAATTAGTTTCCACAAGCTCACCCACATAGACACAATCCCAAAAGATGCAGGACAGACTTTGCTTCATTAAATATGTACCTCGTAAGTAATGATTTTCTGGATGGTAGCTAAGATAAAATGACTGATTTTATTTTACTAAATAATTATCTACCCCTCTTCCTAAACCAAGAGGGGGCTCTTCCTCAAGCAAGAATACTAAGTTCAAAGTATTTTAAGTATGAATTTATGGTCACAACAGAGGACATCACACAAAGGAAAAAACCACCAGGCCAAATGCAAATAAACTGGCAAATAAAATTTTCATTATGCAATTATCGCTTGCTCTGTGGGAAAAAGCTCAAGAGTATAGGCTTTTGTTTTTTTTCATTCAAAGATATCAACATCAAAGTAAACTGGCAGGGGTACAGCTCAGTGGTAGAGCATTTGACTGCAAAGTAAATTTGAACTTGAATTACCATAAGTCTTGCCACCATTCTTCTCAGCTGTCAAATACATTGCTAACACTAGAAAATCCATAATCTTATTTTTCTACCCTGCCAATACCCACTCCAAAGAGACAGTAAGCTAAGATTCTCATATAAATTCCTCCAAAAAAATACTCCATCCAACCATATGCAACTACAGTTGTGATCCCTAGTCCTGAAAATCATCAATACTTGTGATGTTTTCATAGGTTACCAGTCTGCTTTCAAGCAAAGCCCATCACGTTAAGCAATTGTAGAAGAGTGGCTAATACTTAATGTGCTAGAAAGGAACCACCAAAAATATCAAAGGCCTTTAACTAGGGTAAACAGGTGATTCCAGTATTCAAGGAAAAGCTAATTATATTTGGCATGGGTTGCATTCCTTTTCAGCTGCTCCTAGTCACCCTATATACAACTTCGTAAACAAAGATAGTCATTAACTTCTGGATAACAATGTGGTTAAGAATGTACTGCTGTGTGTGGTATAAGCTAGTGTACCCTTCAGCAGACTGCCCATGAAGTCTTCATAATGGGATTTAGCAGTACACTAAGATGATATTCAAGAACTGTACGCAACTGTAATGCCTCTTTTCTTAATAATGACCCTCAAACAGCCCTTGAAAATCAGTGCAACAAAACTTGGCCATCTGTTCACAAAACTTTCAAAATTGAAAAATAATAATCTACCATATAATAAGACATTTTAATATGAAAAAAGAAGATTATTTGAATAGTCTAATTCAAGTTTCAACTGTTTTCAAGTCTTTAAGTTACATAACTGGAAATTCCCATTTCTATCTTGAGAAAAAATATTTCCCAGCGGAGGTATCTATGAGCATCTATGATGGATGGTTTTAATTTTACATCCTAGGAGTTTTAATGCTGATGAGATTAATGAGCAGTACCAAGCTCATCTGCAAGCTGAAAAGACAAAAGATAGTGAAGGGTAGGAAGAGAATCTCCCCTTGTTCTTTGGAAGCAGCAGAGTAGGAATTCTCAGGTTACAAGAATAGACTCTAAACAAAGCAACTAAGAATCACATAAAACAAGTCAATGGATTGACTGTAATCTGGCAGGGTCTCTGCCTAATCACATTGTTATTACTAGGTTAAAAAGCAAAGGGCTTGCACCTGACAAAAAGGGCTAATGAAAAGCCAACTGGATCCAACACAAAACAAACTTGTCAAAACCTTCTCTTCACCACCAGTAACGTGTCATTACCAAAATAATCACATTGATGGTAAATAATTTGTTGTATCTGCAACTGGAACTCAGCAAATTCTAATCGGGGCCCAAGTATTATATTACCCATCTCTGAATGTGACCTTCTATCTAGCACCATCCAGACAAGAAAGCAGAGCAAAAGACTCTTGCAATGGAAGTGTTTTTGGTTTTTTGGTTTTTTTTTTTTTGAGACAAGGTCTTGTTGTGCTGCCCAGGCTGGAGGGCAGTGGTGCAATCATGGCTCACTGCAGCCTCGACCTCCTAGGCTCAAAGCAATCCTCCCACTTCAGCCTCCCAAGTAGCTGGGACTACAGGTGCATGCTACCACACCCAACTAATTTTTGTATTTTTTGTAGAGATGGGGGTCTCGATATGTTGCACAGGCTGGTCTCAAACTCCTGGGTTCAAGTGATCCTCCCACCTCAGTCTCCCCTAAATTGTTAGGTTTACAGGCATGAGCCACCACACCAAGCCTAGAATGGAATTCTTAAAACTTAACTGTATACAGACTTTAACAACTCAAAGAAAAAAATCTGAAAAACTGAAATTGGCCATGAAAGCTTTATATAACTTAACGCATTGTTTTTCTAGTTCCTCTAAGCCATAAGGGATTATAAGATGAGGAAAACAAATACAGATTTTTTAATTCTATTTTTTAAAAATTGTTTCAGGCCTGGCGTGGTGACTCAGGCCTGTTATCCCAGCACTTTGGGAGGCCAAGGCAGGCGGGTCACTTCAGGTCAGGAGTTCAAGACCAGCCTGGCCAACATGACGAAACCCCATCTCTACTAAAAATACAAAAATTAGCCAGGTATGGTGGCATGCACCTGTAATCCCAGCAACTTGGGAGGCTGAGGCACAAGAATTGCTTGAACCCCGAAGGCAGACGTTGCAATGAACAGAGATTGCGCCATTGCATTCCAGCCTGGGTGACACAGCGAGACTCCACCTCGAAAAAAAAAAAAAAAAAAAAATTGTTTCGGCAACCTGTAATGTTTTGAGTTTTGAAAAAATGCTATGACTAAAAACTCAGAACAGATAAATGACTAGTTTTCTCTTTCACTTTCAGGCCTCCAACATCACTGTTCAATAGCTTTTTTTCTTTTTTTAAACAAACCTAATGATCAGGTATGTACCCACACAGCTTGTCCATGTAACTACCTTCATGTCGTAGCCATATGTCTCTCGAATGTCTTCATCAGAGTCTGTTTCTTCGTCATCATAGTCCATTGTTTGTCGAGGAGAAGATGACACACTGCTCACCATCCGGTTAAAAGCAGACTGCTGGAAACTAGGTAAGTGTCCCTAAACAACAAAGAATTCCAAGATGAACAGCAAGACATGCTAAACAAACAGGGTAATTAATGTGTGCTTAAGATCACCAAAATGTAATGAATAAGCAAAGTGGCTAACAGAGTTCTTCAACAGTTAGTACAAATCAAATTATTTGATCACGATGCCAAAGTCCACCTGAATGATATTGCCAGGAATATTTCACTAAGTACATATCCAAAAAAAGTGCTATAGTGTATGTTGAAGGAGAATGCAATGGATAATTGCTGACAAGTTACTGTTATTTTCCTAATCAATTGGTAATGGTAAGACAGACTCAATTTACTATTTATACACTGACATATCCCATGAAATAGAAAAAGAATGTAAATCCTAAACTTGCCTGTAAGTCTGGATTGGCAGCTGCTTTTTGGAGTTCTGCACTGATGATCTTTTCAGTTTTTTCTCGAGCTGCCTGTTCCACCATACGCTGGCTCAACACAGATAGTTTGGCCAGGGCAGAGGATAGTTCATCTGTGGCTAGAGCCTGCCGTGCTCTATCTTGCCAACTCATAGCACGTTCTGTCAAACACTGTAGGGCCTCTCCTTCAGGCAACCGCACGGGCAACTTCTGAAGGGATACCAGGAGTGACAGAATAGTCTCTAGCCTGGGCCTTCGAGACCGCATACAAAGAGGGCAAAGGAATTTTACTTCTTTAGCTTGCCAGCTGGATCCTTTTTTTTGGGAACTTGATTTAGGAAGAGGAACACAGCTGTTATGGAACCAGTCTTTGCAGAGCTCACACTGTAGCATAAACCCACTGGCTGTCTTGCGGCAAATGCAAAATTTTACTTCTTCTATGCGGTCCACCATTGTCATCTTGGCTAGGTTGGCTGCTCTGAGAGAATGCATGGCTTCAATCTCTTTTTGCTCCCGTTCTTTGAAAACTGCCACCTGTACAAGACAAACATCTAATTGAAAAGAGTCACTGCAATATACCCCCAAAATACCAAATCCTCAAGGCTGTGGAATTTTTCTCCCAAGTTATCAGTTATAAACAGTTTCCTAAAATGTGGGGCCCCTGGCAGTTTCCATGCAAACATTCCTCGTCTGTGAAATGGGCAAAGTGCTATCATATTTGATCATGTACATCAGTACAGTACTTTGGCCTCTTCTGTAGGGTGCAGTACAAAGATGGCACGGCTTGAAATCAAGCAACCTGGGTACAAAGCCTGGCTCTTGTACTTTTAGACTGTTAATATGGGGCACAAGTTTCAGAACCTCCATTTTCTGAAAAATGAGAATACTACCAACCGTATTTTGCTGTTTCATGGATTAAATAAGATAACATGAAAGTGCCTAACCTGGTACCTTGCACAAGGTAAACACTCAATGAAGCATTAGTTTCCCATCCCCTCGTAATTCATTCCCTGGGGCAAGTCCTACACAAATTAATTTATTTCTCTCTAGAAGGCCTCTTCATGTTTAAGTAGAATTACAAAACTTGATGATCAATTGTAACAACAGAGTTTTATGAAACTCATTTTAACAAAGTAAATAACGGCAAACAAATTTAATTATCAATACTGTCAGTGCATTTTCTTGTTAAACTACTGGCAGCTTTGAAACAATCTTGAAATAATTTCCAGTCCTACCTGTCTAGCAAGATTGACTTGTTAGGCTTTCTAATCAGAGATCATTTTCATCGGCTTCAAAACAGAATCATTTGTAGGCAGAAAGAGCTATATCACATGCAATTCCCTACTTTTATTATCCAGATTCGTATTTATTTTCCATTTCCTCAGGCTCCTAGTAATCTTAACGCATTCCTCCTATCCTCCAAAAAAGCATAATTCTCATCAACTACAAATATTTTAACACTCATTAAGAGATGGAAATCTGTAGCCTGGTATAATTCCTTTGAAAAACACAATAGTAATAAGAGTCATAAAATGCTTATATTAAATTCTAACCCAGTAATTACATTCCTAAGAGTCAAGTCTAGGAAATTTAAAAGAAGGAAAAGGTTATACAGAGAAGTTCATTTTATTACTTACAATAAGAAACTTAGTAACAGGCAAAATGCTCAAAATTAGAAAACTACAGCAGGTCCTCAAATAACATCTTTATGTTCAGTGTAGTTTCATTATAATACTGATGAGAAAAAAATCGATTCCTGGCCAATGCCAGTCACTCACTAATTTACCAAAAACTGGATAATTATCTCGTTTTTATTACTCTTTCTTAAATGTATGTTTAGCTCAAATTTTCTCAGTGTTTAATATCAGAAGTGTTTGGAGTCTTTATTTTAAAAGTCTGATGATGTTTTTGTGACCAGAAATATGCTGCAGGAACTTAACTCTTGTTTATATCAGTCTGTAGTAAAAGTGGGTTCATTATACATTGCTTCGCTTAAAGTTGCAGTGCAAGAAGCTATTGATAAAATTAAGTGAGGACTTACTGTACTCAGCAAACTATGGACAACTTGATGGAACAGTAGACAACTATTAAAACAACAGTAAAGAACAGAGGTATGGAACAGACAATTTTGGGAAAAGAGCAGAATACTAATCTTTTCGTATATCTTGATTATAAATATTCACTTTTAATGTGAAATATGTATAATCATAAAGCCAAAGTATATGAAAATAACAAGTTAAAAACACAAAAACTGTGAGTCTGCTAATATC
This sequence comes from Hylobates moloch, assembly GCF_009828535.3. NCBI lineage: Eukaryota > Metazoa > Chordata > Mammalia > Primates > Hylobatidae > Hylobates > Hylobates moloch. The sequence continues at coordinate 318,491 of NW_026652283.1, forward strand.
TTTACAGAGTTTTGTATTCACCAAGCAAACTCAAGACACTAGGTAATTTCTTACCACCATGGCTGTATCTCTGGTTTCCTCTAATCCTTCCTCCAGATCACTCAGAGGCTCCAGGTCCAGATCCTTTTCTTTTTCTTTTTCTATTAGTTCTTTTACTTTTTTCCTCCTATTTTTGCCACTCCCATATACACCAATGTCAGTCCGGGGGCTCAGCACCTACAAAAATAAAACCACCATTATAAACTCTGGTTTTTAAAAAATCTTAAAAGTAAAAATAATAAAGGAACCATTTGTTGACCGTTCAACCATGTCCCAGCCACTTTCTTAAGGACTTTATACACATGATCTAATTCATTCCTCACAACAACCCTACATAGTAGGTATTAGTATCTACATTTTATAAACAACAGAAACTGAGGCTCAGAAAGGAAATAACTTGCCCAAGGACACAGGGTTAGCAATTAAGGAGTCTACTTTCAAAGCTGAAAGGATCTTATTCCAAAGCCTTTGCTCTTAACTGCTATGTTCAACTGCTCAAGATGAAAGGGACAATGAGTATACAAATCTGTGCTTCGGAGAAATAAGATCTTTCAATGATAGGCTGGAAGTAGTGGCTCACACCTGTAATCCCAGCACTTTGGGAGACTGAGGCGGGCGGATCACTTGAGCTCAAAGGAGTTCAAGACCAGCCCAGGCAACATGACGAAACCCCATCTCCACCAAAAATACAAAAAATTAGCCAGGCATGGTGGAGCATGCCTGTAGTCCCAGACACTTGGGAGGATGAGGTGAAAGGATCACTTGAGCCCAGGAGGCGACAGCTGCAGTGGGCCGAGACTGCACCACTGCACTCCAGTCTGGGCGACAGGGCAAGACCCTGTCTCAAAAAAACAAAAAAAAAAACGATTTCAATGACTAGAGTCCAATAACAAGCCAAGGCTGACTGCTTTTTCTAGGGACAGCACAAGATTAACTGGAAATGAATCTGCCCAAGGTTCTAGATTTCAAGTCAACATCTGGTATTACCTAGTTAAGAATCACTTGTATAATGGTAATCAGATAAACTGAAAATAACCCTCACCAATACTATTACTACTTAAATTATCAGCTGCTTATGAGAGTGCTGAAGTTCAAGTACCTGTAACAACGTATGGCTAGAATTCTTCTTAAGAAAGGTACGCCCAGTCCGTTCTCTCCATGCTCGTGCTGCTGCTACCTGTGATTCCACTTGCGGCAGTGCTTCAAGCCGCACAGGGATAGGGCGTCCTTTCGCAGACAAGCTCTCAAGCTGCTCCAAATAAGCGTAATTGCTGCCACTCTGAAAAACCAAAGTAGATTCTCACAATTTGAGTTCTCTTACGGGGTTTGGCAATATACTGGTGAAAGACCTTACGAAGTTTAGTGTTAGTTCTTTTATTAAATATTATTCTTTGAATGTAATTCCATCTCTTGAATTAATATAACTTCCAACGTCCTATTTTTTAAAGTTTGTGTAAATTATTTTTTTAATGAACATGTCATCAATGATTTTATTTCTTAATTAATGAGAGTACCAGTAGATATAACAACCAGTTCAAAGGACAATCTAAAGCACAGACATATATAAACACAGTTAGCAGGCCAGGCATGGTGGCTCACACCTGTAATCTCAGCACTTTGGGAGGCTGAGGCAGGCAGCTGTCAGGAGCTCGAGACCAGCCTGGCCAACATGGTGAAACCCCACCTGGTAGAGAGATAGCCCTTTGAAATTACAGAGGAAACACATGATAGTTACCTATACTTATTGACTTAGTCCTTCAATTCTAAATAAAACAGCCAATTAAAGATTCTCAGACATTCGAAGACAACAACCACTGCCTGAGCCAGGTCAAAGACGCATCAAACATAGAAGCTGTCCGGATAAAAATAGAAATAATTCAAAAAAACAGAAAAGAAACAGTGGCAGCCAAGCAGGTCCGAGAAAAACTCAACAGAAAAGAAAGTAAAAGAGAAGACACGCAGGCCAGGCGTGGTGGCTCACGCCTGTAATCCCAGCACTTTGGAAGGCCAAGGCAGGCGGATCACCTGAGGTGAGGAGTGCAAGACCAGCCTGGCCAACATGGTGAAACCCCGGCTCTACTAAAAATACAAAAATTAGCTAGGCGTGCTAGCATGTGCCTGTAGTCCCAGCTACTTGGGAAGCTGAGGCAGGAGAATTGCTTGAACTCAGGAGGCAGAGGTTGCAGTGAGCCAAGATCACACCACTCCAGCCTGAGCGACAGAGCGAGACTGTCTCAAAAAAAAAAAAAAAAAAAAAAAAAAGAACTTGACACCCAGAATACGTTCCTTTTGGGGGCAGCAGTATAGTGGAAGTTGGTTTTCTTTTTGAGTACAGTTCTATAATTAAGAGTATTTATATACTTAACACTGTAAGTGCTGCTTAACAGTTTTTATGATTCAAGTACACTTTTATCTCTATCTAGCACTTACTTCATTCTGTTTTAAATTACAGATGTGTAAAATACATCTCTCCAACTAGAAAATATGCATTTGGAAGACTCTACTTTTATACCCTTTATACTGTAAGTCCTATTTTTATACCCTTCCCTTACATGCCTGCTCCCAAACACCTAGAATAGTAGCAAAAGTACTGTGGTGCTCAGTAAATGTTAATTTCATTTTCTTTTTCTGCCTCTAATTTTAAAAGTAATTTATACACATGGAAAAAAATTTGAAGAATACAGTAAGTAACAAATTCCCTACTGCTAAAGAGTTAAATAACTAATTCCATCATCTTTCATAGCAAGGAGTCAATAAAAACAAGTAATATTTAAGTAGGTAATAATTCTAAATTATAAAAATCAGACGAAAGAGTAAGTGAACTTTACTATTATTTTATAGATGCTCCTCAACTTACGGAGGGGTTATGTCCCCGTTGTAAGTTGAAAATATCGTAATTTGAAAATGCATTTAATAAAATTAACATATGAAACACAGCTTAGCCTAGCCTACCTTAAAGGTGTTCAGAACACCTACATCGGCATGACTGACTGGGAGCTGTGGCTCAATGCTGCTGCCCAGCATTGTGAGACAGTGTCATACCACATATTGCTAGCCTGGCACAAGTTCAAAATTCAAAATTCGAAACACAGTTTCTACTCAACGCATATCACTTTCGTACCATCATAAAGTCAAAAAATCACAAATCGATCTAAGTTAGGGATCATTTGTATTATGATTTTTCTATTCTAAAGAATTAACAGTTTAAAAGATTAATCCATGAAACAGGCATTACCCGATAGGTGGGATAATCCAAAAGCCTTCTTACCTGAATAGCTTCCACTTTAGCTGTCCATTCTCGAGCCTTTTGTAAGGCTTCTTTCAAGGACAACACATTGGGTAGAAAGGCTGGAATGTTCTTGGCTTCATTCACAATGCTTTCTAAACTTGCCACACTGTGCCGTGGTCTAAAAGAACAATAAAAACAGAGTAGGATGCATGAGAAATCAACATTTAAATAACATTTCAGAATGTTTAGAGAACCTTCATTTACATGATTTCACTGAATTCTTACCACAATCCTATAAGGGAGGCAAAGCAGCTAGTATCTTTCTTTTCCATCTTACAGATAAGAAAACTTTATAGATAAGAAAATGTATAAACATAAGTTTATAATAAAATAAAATATAAATTTTTGTGGATAAGAAAACTTTAACTCAAAGAAAAGTTATTTTCCCCAGTCATTTAGTGTAATAAAGGACACATCTGAAATACTGATTCAGAATGAGGGTCAGATCCATGATCCTTTCACTATACTAGACTGTCTCTACTCTACTTCTCTACAGTACCTGAAATTGTCAGAGATGCACATTTGATAGCAATATAGAAAATAGACTAGAAATCCATTAATGTTGACAGTGTACATTTACTTAAAGTACATTCATTAATATTAGTTACACAAAGATGAATAAAGCATAGACCTTACCCTCAATGAATCACAATACAAGATAAGAATTATGCTTCGGCCGGGCACGGTGGCTCAAGCCTGTAATCCCAGCACTTTGGGAGGCCGAGGCGGGTGGATCACGAGGTCAGGAGATCAAGACCATCCTGGCTAACATGGTGAAATCTCGTCTCTACTAAATATACAAAAAATTAGCTGGGCGCTGTGGTGGGCGCCTGTAGTCCCAGATACTTGGGAGGCTGAGGCAGGAGAATGGCGTGAACCCAGGGGGCAGAGCTTGCAGTGAGCGGAGGTCGCGCCATTGCACTCCAACCTGGGGGACAGAGAGAGACTCCGTCTCAAAAAAAAAAAAAAATATATATATATATATATATATGCTTCTACTGGGAACTAAAACCAAATTACTATAAGCTCACTGTTACGGGAGGCAGTGATTAATTCTGCCCAGGAGTGTTGAGAAAGGCTTTGAAGTAGGCCTTAAATTAGTATCATTCTGTCCAAACGAAAAGTTAAAGAAGTTAAAGAAACCAGGAATATAATGAACAAAGGCATGGAGAAACACTTAAAAAGCATTCATAGTTCAGTTTGCGATTAGCGGACAATGTGGAGGGTTAGAGGCAGGGGATGGGTGGAAAAAGAGTGGGGCAGGAAAAAGGAATTTGGCAGGAAGAAAGATGCAGAGTCCTGAGAGCCACGGACTTCATCAGGTAAAGCAATGGGAAGCTACTGAGGCGGAAATCCTTCATCATCCACGAATCCTACTATGTGTTAGGCACTGTTCTAGGTCCTGGAAATTGCTCATGAGCAAGAATGACAGTCCTTGCCTCACGAAACCTTTCATTTATTTATTTTTTGAGTCTCGCTGTCACCCAGGCTGAAGTGCAGTGATGCAATCTCAGCTCACTACAACCTCTGCCTCCTAGGTTCAAACGATTCTCATGCCTCAGCCTCCCGAGTAGCTGAGACTACAGGCATGCGCCACCTTGCCCAGCTAATTTTTTGTATTTTTAGTAGAGACAAGGTTTTACCATGTTGGCCAAGCTGGTCTCGAACTTCTGGGCTCAAGCGATCCACCCTCCTCAGCCTCCCAAAGTGTTGGGATTACAGGCGTGAGCCACTGTGCCCAGCCTCATGAAACTTTTTAATCTTATGAAGATTATTAATAAGGAGTTTATGATGCTCTGTGGTAAGTGTAATGATAAATGAAAGTAAAAGTGCTATTGGAATACATAGGAAGAGAACCTAATTGACTTGGCAGGGAAAGAAGACTTCCCAAAAGTGATGTCTACGCTTTCTCATCCTTTCTGAATAAGACTTAATCAGGAAAGCTGGGGCCAGGGGCAGGGTAGGGTTGGTAGGCGTACACCATAGGAGATGGGCTGAAAATAAGAGTGCTCCACAGGAGAATAAAATAAACATGCACAAAGATGCAGAGAAAGAACACAGATGTTTGAGGAACTGACAGGAAAAATCACAATGTTTGGAACATAGAATACAGGAGGAAGAATGGAAAAGATAAGACTAGATATATAATTAAGCAAGAGGCTAGATGACAGATGCCTTATAAATCAGGTTAGGGAATTTGGACTCCAACCTGAGGGCAACAGAAAACTAGAGGATTTAAGTAAGGGAGTGAAATTTACACCTGTATTTTAACAAAGTACTAGTGGCAGTATACAGAATGGATTAGGGAGGGGTAAGACAAGACAGATTCTGCTGCTGTGATCGAGGCTCGCTACGACAGCAGCTGAGTGGAATGAGAGAAAAAGAAGGAATAATCCTACAAGCAGTCCAAGCGAAAAGATTCTTTCCAAAACAGCAGAGAGAATGATATATCCAAAGTACTAAGACAAAATAATTGTCAACCAGTAATTTTACACCTATCGCAAAAAGTCCTTCAAGAATGAGGGTAAAAGGCTGGGCACAGTGGCTCAGGCCTGTAATCCCAGCACTTTGGGAGGCCGAGGCGGGCAGACTGCTTAAGGTCAGGAGCTCACGACAAGCCTGGCCAACATGGCAAAACCCCGTCTCTACAAAAAACAAAAAAATTAGCTGGCCATGGTGGCATGTACCTATAATCCCAGCTACTCGGGAGGCTGAGGCACGAGAATTGCTTGAGCCTTAGGCAGTGGAGGTTTCCATGAGCCAAAATGGCACCATTGCACACCCCAGCCTGGGCAACAAAGCAAGTCTCCATCTCAAAAAAAGGCGGGGCAGGGCGGGGGGGGGGGCGTGAAAAAGAATGAATATAACATAAATCCATGTGCAGACTTAAAAAAAAAAAAAGAATCAAAGTGAGAAGCATTGGGGAAATATAATCGGCATGACTGAGTGTGAGGATAAAGAAGAAGGGAAGAGTCAAAGCTAACTACCAAAGTACCTGCTTGTTCAAATGAGTGAAAGATGGTATAATTTAAAGAATAAAGAAACAAAGGAGGAGGATATGGGAAGACATTAATGAGTCAAATTTTGGATACAGGGAATTTCAGGTATCCGTGGCACATCCCCTGGAATTATCTAACAGGTGGAAAATATTTATGAAAGAAATCTATATTATAAATGAAGATTTAGGAGTTACTCAGTATAAAGAAGGCAAACAGAGCCAAGAAATTAAATGAAATTTCCAGAGAGACTGTACAGAGTGAGAAAAGAAAGGCATCTATGCCAGAATCTCGAGGAAAACCATTATTTTAAAGGTAGAGAGAAGGCCAAAGGCAAAGAAAGAATCTCAAGAAAATAATGGTAAGTAGTTAATAACCAATACTAAGAGATAAAGAAGATTAAGGATGTGTTTCAGAAAGATAATTCTGACAGAAGTTAGAAGAGTCTAACTCCCACTATTTCCGCCAACCACATAATCCTCTACTTCTTTACCAGTTTTACTTTTTTCATGACACTGATTATTTGAAATTCATTCATTTATTTATCTCTCTCTCTACTAGAACGGTAGCTCCATGAAAGCAGAGATCTTTATGTGTCTTGTTCACTACTGTCTACATAGCATTTAGAAATAGCACCTGGCATGTAGTAGATTCTCTATCAATACCTACCAAACTCAAATATCAACGTAAAATATAAGAGGACTACAACTAGGTCAGTGACAATGAATTTGAAAGAGAGATATGAAAGACATTTTGGAGACAAAATCATCAGAACCTGGTGACTGATTAAATATCAGAGACTGGGAAAACAAAGTTTTTAACTAATATTACCAACGAAATTTCATTTGGTAGCCTACTACCAGTTGCATCACGTATATCAAAATCATAGTTTTACATTCCAAAGTTATTTAGCTTTGTCCACTTAATATGTTCCCACCTCCTGGAACTATCATTAATCTGAAGACACTGAGTAATATGAATAGTTCCAATAGGAAAAGCTATGAATAAATTTTAGTATGTATTCTGCATGGCATCTGGATAGCAAAATATCCAGTGTACACAGAGGCTTCTCAGAGCTGTGCTAATTAAATCACCTAAATATTTTCTTACCAAAATGCATCCAAAGTAAGTGGCTAGCAAAGTAGTTAAGTACACAGAGATATTGAAATGAAGTGGAAGATGCTTTAAATTTCAGTTGTGTCACTCAGTAACTACGTGATCTCTCCATGCACCCCAGTTTCCTCATCCTCACAATAGAAATTATATAAATATTAATCTTAGCTGCTAGAGAAATGCTTTCAGAAAGAACACCACTGTTAATTATCAGCCAAATTTCCTGATACAGATATACACACTTTATTTAAATCTCATTAAGTCCAACGGGGTGCTGACGCTAATACAGCCACTCAACATTCTCCTCCTGCCTGATTCTCATCTCCCAATACTTTTTGACAGAAATCCTCCACTCCAGGGAAACCCACTTACTTTCTGTCACCTGAACACATCCTAAATATTCCTTAAACTCAGTTTCTGACATTTTCCTTACCTCTCTTCCACTTCAATCCTACTCATTCCTCAAGGCTCTACCTAAGTTCTTATTTTTCTCTGAAGCTTCTCTACTGACCACCCAAGCTCACCATGATCTTCCCTCTCTGAATCCCTGTAACATTTTTCCTTACCTTTCGGTTAACATTAATAACGTACTACAATGAGCTTTATACTTCTTACTTCCTAACTATAATATCGCTAAGCATAAGCTCTAAACAAAATACTACTTTGTATAACATGAAGTACCTAACAAAGTACTCTGCACAATAGTTTGCACATATTTGAAACCGTCTACATGTAGCCCCATTTGATAACTTAGCGATTGGCCAGGGAGGGCACAAAACACTTAATTAAATATTTAATGTCATCACAATAAACCAGTTGTTGGAGCCAGACACAGGAGAACCCACTCTCTAGCAATGCCACCCCATTCGTGGGTCCAGACACAATGAGGTGCTCTGAGGGCTGAAGAAGCTGTGGCCCGTGGGCATTCCTGCCCAGCAAGAAACTCTCCAGCTTGTCTGTACCCATTGCCACTGACCTGCACCTCTCCAGGAGCTGCCTGCCAAAGCAGGGAGAGAGGAGAATCTCCCCGTTTCCTTTAGGCCCTGGATCATCAGGAAATGCCTTTCCCACCTATACAACTTAACTAATGCTACTTATACATTAAAATCCTAAAGGCAAAAAAAAAAAAAAGCCATTTAATGAAAGAAGCCTTTAAGTTCCTTCTTCCCACTCTACGTTCTGACTTAGTTGTTAAAGAGGCAACAGTCACTAAAATGTGTTCACCTTGCCTGTAGGCAGACCTTAGCCTTTTCTTCCCATCGTTCAGAGACTGTAAGGAGCTCCTGTAGTTCAGCCATTGCTTTCTCCACAGCATGGTGGGGTGCCAACCCTACCCCAGAGTCTATCAGTTTCTTCATGACATCCAAAGTGACTTGTTGTGGATCTGATAAGGTCAGTCTTACTTCGTCCAACCACCGAGCCTGTTGTAGCTCTTGCTTCAGTCGTGGTAATTCAGGGAGTTCCACATAGAGACTAGAGCCCATATCTATCAACATCTGGAGTTTGGAAGAATCTGGGGTTTCATCCATCATGGCCTCCTGAGCACGTTCATGAAACTCTTCCACATCATCTAGCAGATTCTGAAAAGGTCAAAAGAAATAAAAATTAGAAAAACAAATTTAAAAGATACAAAAGAGTATGAAATAGATATAGTCAAGGCAAACTATCAATTCTAGACTCTTATAATCTCACCATCATAACACCAAATATTCAGATATGACAGTTAAATTAATAAATATGCTTTTGTGTAATTACTTCTAGCTATACTCCTACTTTTTTTTTTTTTTGAGACAGAGTCTCGCTCTGTCACCCAGGCTGGAGTGCAGTGGCGCAATCTCGGCTCACTGCAAGCTCCGCCTCCCGGGTTCACGCCATTCTCCTGCCTCAGCCTCTCCGAGTAGCTGGGACTACAGGCGCCCGCCACCACGCCCGGCTAATTTTTTGTATTTTTTTTAGTAGAGACGGGGTTTCATCGTGGTCTCGATCTCCTGACCTTGTGATCCGCCCGCCTCGGCCTCCCAAAGTGCTGGGATTACAAGCGTGAGCCACCGCGCCCGGCCTATACTCCTACTTTTAAAATATAGTTGATTCATTCAATAAATATTTAATGACTGCTGACTTCGACGCAGGCACTTTTCTAGGCACACAGTATTAAAGAAGACATAAAATAGTCCTCGTCTTCAGGGAACATACATTCTAATGCAGGTGACCAGACAGTGAACATATGAATACAATGTTTCAGTTAGTGTCAAGTGCTCTGAAAATAAAATAGGGCAGCACAACAGAGAATGACCAGAGTGGGGAGGGGCATATTACTTAGTAATGGCATGGTAGTCACAGAAGACAAACTGAAACTAAATTGAGGGTTGGGAAGGAACTACAAGAGGATCTGAAGGAAGAATGGTTCGGGCAGGGCAAATAATAATTGCAAACGCTTTTAAAGAAGAATGAGCTTGGTATGTTGCTACAAGTGGATGATGAAGGAGAAATGTTGTTAAAAAATAAGCAGAGGTCAGACTACATTTTATCTTCTAGGTTACAATGAGTTTGAATTTCATTCAAATGGCTTTGGGGAAACCACTGGAGAATTTTTACCATAGGGAAGTGATGTGATTTGATTTAAAGTTTAGATTATCATTCTGGCTACCAAACAAAAAATAAAATGTCAGACGAGCAGAAGAAGGGAAAGCAGCTGAAAGGCTGTCGGAGTAATCCAAGGGGCACATTCCAGTAGTATAGAGCATAGTTTAGGAACGGAGAGGACAACAAATGGTTTGCTTTGGGATATATTTTGGAGGTAACGGCAGCCAGCACTTGTTTAAATATTGAACACAGGGTATAAGGGAAATAAAGAAATCAAGGAGTTTGATTCACTTGGTTCATTAAAATGCATGGTGGCTCATGTCTGTAATCCCAGAACTTTGGGAGGCCAAAGCAAGTGGATCGCTTGAGCTCAGGAGTTTTGAGACCAGCCTGGGCAAAATGGCAAAATCTCGTCTCTACAAAACATACAAAAATTAGCCAGGCATGGTGGTGTGCACCTGTAGTCCCAGCAACTTGGGAGGCTGAGATGGGAGGCTTGCTTGAGTCTGGGAAGCAGAAGTTACAGTGAGCCGAGACCATACCACTGTACTGCAGCCTGGATGACAGAGCCAGACCCTGTCTCAAAAAAAAAGAAAAGAAAAGAAAAGAAAAAAAGCCTTTAAGATGTCTTTTAGTCCACCAAATGGAAATCCAGAGTATGCAGCTGGACATACAAGTCTGTAGGGAAAAAAGACATCCAGGGCTGGAGATGTGGGATTGAATCAACAGGATATAGGTGATATTTAATGTCATTGGGCAAATAAGGTATCAGAAGCGGGGGCACCTGAAGAAAGGGCCGAGACTCCTAATATACTCCAACACTTAGAAGTCAAGTCAAAGAGAAAACAGGCAGCAAGGAAGACGTAAGAGAAGAAGAACTGCCAATGAGCTAAGAAAAAACCCAGAAAGTGTGGGGTCACAGAGGCTTAAAGAACAGCATTCAAGAAAGAGTGGTCAACTATCAAAATGCTCTTATGAAATGGAGTAAGACAAGAACACAACTGACCCTAGATTTCGCAAGTTGATAATCTTGAAAAAAACTATTTTAGGCCAGGTGCGGTGGCTCATGCCTGTAATCCCAGCACTTTGGGAGGCCGGGGCAGGTGGAACACTTTAAGTCAGGAGTTTGAAACCAGCCTGCCAACATGGTGAAACCACATCTCTACTAAAACTATAAAAATTAGCTGGGCATAGTGGCCCATTCCTCCAATCCCAGCTACTCGGGAGGCGGAGGCAGGAGAATCGCTTGAACCCAGGAGGCAGAGGTTGCAGTAAGCCGAGATCTCGCCACTGCACTCCAGCCTGGGTGACAGAGCGAGACTCCCATCCCAAAAACAAAAACAAAAATAAAAAACACTATTTTAGACACCCTACCCACCCCTCAAACACAAAAACACCCCAAACTATCAAAAGATCATTAACTATGAGATTAATATATTTGATATATACTTTTAAGATTTTACATATTCATTAAGCCATCATTAAGCTTTTTAAAAGCTCACGTATTAATAACACTGATACATGCAGACTATTTTAACTAACTTGCATTTCAATTACATCTATTGAAATTACATCTAATCTTGCATTTCAATTACATCTATGTTAAATGGGGGTTCTGAACTAAAATTAATATAGAAAAAAATAATTTTATACCAGCCTTAGTTACAGAATTTTAAATGGGGAATAATGGCTAAGAACAAAACCAAAAAACTGCCTACTAAAGAACCTCAAGTAGCAGCATATATGTGTGAGAAAAAAAAAATCAGAGCAAAAAAACTAGTTTAGATAAACCATTCTGTGAAACCCAGAACAGTGGACCATGTCACAAAGGACATTACCCAAAAAAAGGATGTAATACTCCACCTTCACTTGCCGAGCTTGGCTGATGACACACGGAAGACTAAAAAGTTGTTGGACAAAGGCCTTCAATTCTTCCACTGTCAGTTTGGTCCGAGTCCTCCCACTATCTGGGCTCTGTCTGATGTGAAATAATATTGAGATACAAGTAAGAAAAATTCAGTCATTCTGATATCAAAAGGGCTCCTAGTCTCTTCAGAATTCAAACCTAAGCAATCCTAGAATCCCAGTGTTTGAGGGATTATACCGCAATGGTGACCACTTCAAAATAGTTAAGTTATTCAGTTAATGACTCAAAGATTCAACTCTCCAAGTTACAGTTCCTTCAATCTACAAGTATTAAACATTTCAAACATTACATAAATTCCTCATAGTTGGAATATTGAGTTCATTGATAAAACTTAATCCTGTATCTCAAGAAGGTTAAAATGTGAAAGAAGAGCCTTTAACCTGCCTTAGGTGACAATGAACCCTCTGAAAAGTGCTTCAGAATTGTGTGTGTACATGATTTTTCTAAGAGGGTTCCTAAACTTTTACTAGGTTCTCCAAGTGTGGTCACTGACCCAATGACAAGCTAAGAGCCGCTGATCAATGTCTCTAAGAAAAGTTATCTAACAAAATGGTAAATAAAAAATTTACAAAGTAATTTAAAAACCCAATGTGAACTGCTATAGAAAAGCCATTCAGACAGAAGAAATGTGTTGGAATTACTACAACACATTTAAATACCACAGAAAATTTAATACTTATGAATTACATTATATCAAGGGTGCATACTTCTATGCTCCTTAACAACCTCCTCGGCATCCATCAAGGTTACCCTTTGCTGCCACCTGCCTTCAGCCTATAGTTTCTATTTATTCATTTACAAATATTTATTGCACAACTATGTGCCAGGCATTGTTCTAAGCACAAGAAATACGACAATGAAAAAAAATCCCTGATATTCTAGTCTTGTGTACATTCTAGTGGGGGATGGGGGAGAAAAGACAGATAATTAATAAAATAAGTAGATTAGTATATCAGAAGGTGATAAAGCTAGGAGAAAAACAAAGCATGAAAGAAGGGTAAGAGGATTGCAATTTTATAAAGGCTTGTCAGAAAAGCCCTCGCCAACAAAGTGACATTTGAAAACAAAGGCTTCAAAGAGGTAGGTAAGGGAACAAGCCACCTGGATATGGTGGGAAGAGAACTCCAAGCAAAGCAGAGAGAGACAGCATGAAGTCCAAGCAAAAATGTGCCTGCTATGTATGCAGAACAGCAAGAGAAACAACATAGCAGGCTGGTGCAAGACAGAAGGGAGGATAGTAGGAGATAAAACTGGAGCATTACTGGGGAAGCAAGAGACATGGCCACAAGAGGTCAAAGATAATGACCTTCACAGGCCAGATAAAATTTTGGTTTTTAGTCTGAAAGAAACAGGAAAACACTGGAGAATTAAACTCTTCTTAGGTTTACCTGTGTTTCTGCTTTTTGCTCAGAAGCAGCTGAGCCACAGAAGCACAGGTCTCAGCTTCTTTTACAGCATCCCTGAGTTTTCGAAAGAGATCATTCTCTGGGTATTTCCTATCCTCAGCATCTTCCAGCATTACTCGCAATTCAATCAAATCTGTAAAAATTTAAATAAAGAGCCATATACAATAACCACAGAAACAAGAAGCCATTCTAAAATCTTCACCAATCTCATTCAAGTGAGTCCCCAACCTACTAGTAGAAACATAATAATTAGTAGAAACAAACAGCTGTGAAAATCTCACCAACACAATAGAAGCTAACCACCAGGTGCTCATTTATAATCCCTATAGACAGTTTCTCTCAGGTAAATAAATTTCTCTTTCCAAAGAAGCCTTCAGTGTTAGTCTTACTGGTAATAGTGGGTTCCCAACATATATAATAAACATACTGCAAGTTAGATGTCCAGCCCATTTTATGTCAGCTTTTTCATTTCAAACAAGATTCTCAAATAGAAAATTAAGTCTATATTCAACCAACCCATTAATCTCAAATCTCATAGGAAGCCTAGGATTTTTCTTTTACGGAAGGAAAAAACATAAAACTAAAACAAAGCCTCTTTTAAAGTGACAATTCAGTATATGCATACAAAAGAAGGAAATTTAACCTTTTTTGTGGTTGAAGTTAGCAGACAATGCTTCTGTAACGCGACTGACCCAAGTGTCATAGGACTGTGCCCTGACTTTTACACCATATAGCAGAGAAGGCAGGTCTTCTAAAGGGTAGCGATACCTACAAAAAAAAAAAACACACAAACACAGAAATAAAAACCAACAATAACTTAAAAATAAAGTTTTAAGTATAATCAGCTTAAGGAAAATACAACGGCCAAGGGAATGGGATCTTAGTTCACATAAAGAGAAAATCAAACCAGCCCACACTTTTTAATGCAGGGAGACAAGGAACATGTGAAATCAACTGATAAAGAAACTAATTTCAGCTGCCAAGTTTAGGGCCAACTTTAAGGGACTGGTCTTCAAGCCTAGAAGTAGACAGAGAAGTTGAGAAGTCCAGAGTAAAGGGAGTAAATAAAAACAACATTAAAACTCGGTTTTAAAAAAAGGTAATGGAAGTTTTACAGAATACTTTTGGATACCTAAGACATTTCTTCTGCATGGGGCAGGGGCACAGATCAGTTGGATGGTGGAGACATACAAGCCGCTCAGGATTACAGGAACATGTGAGAGCAGAGAGAAAACATGTGGTTCTGCATGCTGAACACTGCCGCTCATCATCAGGAACAAGTTCAAACACTTCTTCTTCTGACATCAGGACACCCTGAAATATAATTTACTTCACTAGATCAAGTCTTTCTAGTCTTTAAAGCATCAAAAAACTTGTTACTACATTTTTTTCTACAGACTAATCTCTGACTTAAAGGCATAAACATGAAAGATACAATGGCACAACATCAAAATACTTCCTAAAAGTAATCATTGCTAAATTTTTTTCAATGGGCAAGATTAAAGTTTGGTATCTAAGGAGGCACATTTGAGTGACAAAACTATAAAGAAACGTGGGCTGGGTGCAGTGGCTCATGGCTATAATCCCAGCACTTTAGGAGGCCGAGGTGGAAGGATTGCTTGAAGCCAGGGATTTGAGACTAGCCACGGCAACAAAGTGAGCACCCCTACAAAAAAAAATTTTTTTTTTTTTTTTTTTTCGAGATGGAGTCTCGCTCTGTCGCCCAGGCTGGAGTGCAGTGGCGCAATCTCGGCTCACTGCAAGCTCCACCTCCCGGGTTCACGCCATTCTCCTGCCTCAGCCTCTCCGAGTAGCTGGGACTACAGGCGCCCGCCACCACGCCCGGCTAATTTTTTTGTATTTTTAGTAGAGACGGGGTTTCACCGTGGTCTCGATCCCCTGACCTCGTGATCCGCCCGCCTCGGCCTCCCAAAGTGCTGGGATTACAAGCGTGAGCCACCGCGCCCGGCCCAAAAAAATTTTTAAGCATCACCCAGGCATGGTGCTGCATGCTTGTAGTCCCAGCTACTCAGGAGGCTAAGGAGGGAAGATCATTTGAGGCCAGGCTGCAGTGAGCTATGATAGTACTGCTGCACTCCAACCCCAGCCGACACAGCAAGACCCTGTCTCTAAAAAACAGAAATGTGATTACCACAAAAGTCAAGACAGTTTTTTGAGAGAAGGGAAGAAAATTGTAATTGGGAGGCATTTTGGGGGTGGCTGGCTGTACACCAAAAGTTCCTCCCAATTACATCCTTGAGCAAAATAAATCAGTAATCTATTATCCAAAAGTAACACTGACATATACAAACATATGTAAGGACAAAGAAGTATAAAGTAAATTGTGCAAATTAAAATATAATATCAGCATGACATCAAAAAGAAAAGACAAATTCAGTAAGCCAAGAATGTAAGAGCGGGCAGGGTGCAGTGGGTCATGCCTATGATCCCAGCACTTTGGGAGGCCGAGGTGGGCAGATCACCTGAGGTCAGGAGATCAAGACCAGCCTGGCCAATATGGTGAAACTTCGTCTCTACTAAAAATACAAAAGTTAGCCGGGCATGGTGATGCATGCCTGCAGTCCCAGCTACTCAGGAGGCTGAGGCAGGAGAATCACTTGAGCCCGGGAGGTGAAGGTTGCAACGAGGTGAGATCATACCACTGCACTCCAGCCTGGGTGACAGAGCAAGACTCTGTCTCGAAAAAAAAAAAGAATGTAAGAGCATGTGAAGTGTATTTTACCAAACACCTCCATTTATTAGATAACATTACAGTTTCTGCTTACTTGATTGAGCAAGTTACTTGTAAACCCAATTCTGCAATAAGAGCAAACTCTCTTCATTTAAACAAGGTGGGAACCTGATAATTTATTCACTGGCAAGCAAAATTCTGGCCTTTCATCATACACTGTTTTTGATATCAGTTTAATCTAGATGTCTGCTGGCCATATTCTCTTATCTTTCCATTTTCTTATACTGGCGTTTA
This sequence comes from Hylobates moloch, assembly GCF_009828535.3. Classification (NCBI taxonomy): domain Eukaryota; kingdom Metazoa; phylum Chordata; class Mammalia; order Primates; family Hylobatidae; genus Hylobates; species Hylobates moloch. The sequence goes on from NW_026652283.1 coordinate 334,830, forward strand.
GTATTTTCTTTAAAAATTATTTTAACATAAAAACAGTTTCAAAATGCTTTGCACATATTTCTTAGTTTATAAGAATTGGCCGGGCGCAGTGGCTCACGCTTGTAATCCCAGCACTTTGGGAGGCCGAGGCGGGCGGATCACGAGGTCAGGAGATCGAGACCACGGTGAAACCCCGTCTCTACTAAAAATACAAAAAAATTAGCCGGGCGTGGTGGCGGGCGCCTGTAGTCCCAGCTACTCGGAGAGGCTGAGGCAGGAGAACGGCATGAACCCGGGAGGCGGAGCTTGCAGTGAGCCGAGATTGCGCCACTGCACTCCAGCCTGGGTGACAGAGCGAGACTCCATCTCAAAAAAAAAAAAAAAAAAATTAAAAAAAAAAGTTTATAAGAATTTACTCAGCTTCAGAACAACTAGCAATGCTGTTCTGAAGGGAATGCTAATGTGGCAACTGAGAAAGTTCTGGCTGCTTCAAGAAATTTTATACAATTTCCCAGAGTGTACTGCAAGGATCACAGATCCTAAAAGACACTTTGGAAAAAACATATTTTTTTTGTTCCAGGTGTGGTGGCTCACACCTGTAATCTCAGCACTTTGGGAGGCTGAGGTGGGAGGACTGCTTGAGCCAACGAGTTCAAGACCAGCCTGGGTAACATAGGAAGACATCGTCTCTACAAAAAAAAAAAAAAAATAGGGAAAATTTTTTTGGAAAACGCTATGGATTATATCCCTCCCACTTTACAGATTAACAATGAACACCAGCATATTAAAGAATCAGAAGTTTTGTAGTAAAGATCCCATTTATCTTTCTTTTTGGTCTATATATGTTTTTATTAATTTTTACCATTAATTTTCCTATACCTTTTAAGTAATTTTAAAATCCTGAAAACTGGAAAAGTATATATTTCACATTATTTTAGGTCCCTCTGTTTTTTGTACCCAAACTAGAATTCATCATTCTTTTACTTTTCCAGTCTTAAATGAAGCTAATTTTAAATAGATCCACTTACCTTTTCTTAGCCTGCCATTTTCCAAACGTTTCTAGCCACAGAACTTTTCCCTATAATACCTTCTAAAATATTACAAAGTTTATATTCCTGAGAATATACTTTAGAAAATCATAAATAAGGAGAAAATGGAGAGAAGAAAAAAGCTAGAAATACAAATTAAAAGGCTATTTGAGGCCGAGCACAGTGGCTCATGCCTGTAATCCCAGCACTTTGGGGTCCGAGGCAGGCAAATCACTTAAGGCCAGGTGTTCGAGACCAGCCTGGCCAACATGGTGAAACCCTATTTCTACTAAAAATACAGAAAATTAGCCAGGCGTGGTAGTGTGCGCCTGTAGTCCCAGCTACCGGGGAGGCTGAGGCAGGAGAATCACATGAACCCAGGAGACAGAGGTTGCAGTGAGCCAAGGCTGCACCACTGCACTCCGCCCTGGGTGACAGAGTGAGTCTCTGTCTCAAAAAAACAAAAACCAAAAAAGGCTATTTGAAATAAGCCACGTGAGAAAATTAACGAATGGAACAGGATGGTGTAGCAGTAAGGAAAAAAAGGGGGCAAGGGAGAGTGATAAGAGACAGTGCCAAAGAAAAACTTACAACTAGGTAACAGGCCGGGCGCAGCAGCTCACACCTGTAATCCCACGACTTTGGGAGGCTGAGGTGGGTAGATCACCTGAGGTCAGGAGTTCAAGACCAGCTTGGCCAACATGGTGAAACCTTGTCTTTACTAAAAATACAAAAATTAGCCAGGTGTGGTGGCACATGCTTGTAACCCTAACTACTCAGGAGGCTGACGCAGAATTGCTTGAACCTGAGAGGTGGAGACTGCAGGTGAGTCGAGATCGCGCCACTGCACTCCAACTCCGGCAACAGAGTGAGACTCTGTCTCAAATAAATAAATAAACAAATAAATAAAACAAAAAACTAGGTAACAGAAAACTATGAAGGAAACGAGGCTAGGTGTGGTGGCTCACGCCTGTAATCCCAGCACTTTGGGAGGCCGAAGAGGGCAGATAACCTGAGGTCAGGAGTTCGAGATTAGCCCGGCTAACATGGTGAAACCCTGTCTCTACTAAAAATACAAAAATTCGCTGGGCAAGGTGGTGAACGCCTGTAATCCCAGCTACTCGGGAGGCTAAGGCAGGAGATTCGCTTGAACCCATGGGGCAGAGGTTGCAGTAAGCTGAGACCATGCAACTGCCCTCCAACCTGGGTGGCAGAGTGAGATTCCATCTCAAAAAAATAAAAAGGGAACGTATGAGTCAAGATCACACTAAGTTTTTACACGATGGTCCTGATGCTTACTAAGATGAGGCAATTAGGAAAGAAAAGTGGTTTGTGAAGGGTGGAGAGGGAGGAGATTTTCTATTTCAGATGCTGAAACTGAGATGATAAAAATCTAAATAGAAATGTGTGATACACCAAAAGCAATGGCAACAAAAGCCAAAATTGACAAATGGGATCTAATTAAACTAAAGAGCTTCTGCACAGCAAAAGAAACTACCATCAGAGTGAACAGGCAACCTACAAAATCGGAGAAAATTTTCACAACCTACTTATTTGACAAAGGGCTAATATCCAGAATCTACAATGAACTCAAATTTACAAGAAAAAAACAAACAACCCCATCAAAAAGTGGGCAAAGGATATGAACAGACACTTCTCAAAAGAAGACATTTAGGCAGCCAAAAAACACATGAAAAAATCCTCATCATCACTGGCCATCAGAGAAATGCAAATCAAAACCACAATGAGATACCATCTCACACCAGTTAGAATGGCCATCATTAAAAAGTCAGGAAACAACAGGTGCTGGAGAGGATGTGGAGAAATAGGAACACTTTTACACTGTTGGTGGGACTGTAAACTAGTTCAACCATTAGTAGAAGACAGGGTGGCGATTCCTCAGGGATCTAGAACTAGAAATACCATTTGACCCAGCCATCCCATTACTGGGTAGACACCCAAAGGATTATAAATCATGCTGCTATAAAGACACATGCACATGTATGTTTATTGCGGCACTATTCACAATAGCGAAGACTTGGAACCAACCCAAATGTCCAACAATGACAGACGGATTAAGAAAATCTGGCACATACACACCATGGAGTACTATGCAGCCATAAAAAATGATGAGTTCATGTCCTTTGTAGGGACATGGATGAAGCTGGAAATCATCATTCTCACTAAACTATCACAAGGACAAAGACCAAAACACCGCATGTTCTCACTCATAGGTGGGAAGTGAACAATGAGAACACATGGACACAGGAAGGGGAACATCACACTCCGGGGACTGTTGTGGGGTGGGGGGAGGGGGAGGGATAGCATTAGGAGATATACCTAATGCTAAATGACAAGTTAATGGGTGCAGCACACCAACATGGCACATGTATACATATGTAACAAAGCTGCACATTGTGCACATGTACCCTAATAATACTAAAATAAAATAAAAGAAAAAAGAAAAAAAAAGAAATGTGCAATACACATGTTGGAAACACAGATTACAAATGAGTGGCTAGACACAGCCTCTTTCAAAGTGACAATAATTCTTGTGTGTAATACAATAGGAGGAAACTTTAAGTGAGAACTGAAACCACAACGTAATAGCTGAAAGACTTAAGACCCTTAGATGAGAACTCCAAGATAAATAGCACAAAATAACAACAACAGTCAAAGGCTGAACCCCGCACACATTGTTGGGGATATAAGGAGAAAGAACTAGAAATGATGGGCAAATACAATCAAAGAGACTAAAAAAACAGTAGAACAAACGTTAGGTAAAGAAACCAAAGCAGCAATGTATAGTGCAATAAAGAGGTCATGGGGATAGAAGACATAGAAAGAAACCACTGGATTTTGGCCAGGCATGGCGGCTCACGCCTGTAATCCCAGCACTTTAGGAGCCAGAGGTGGACGGATCACGAGGTCAGGAGATCGAGACCACCCTGGCTAACAAGGTGAAACCCCATCTCTACTAAAAATACAAAAAATTAGCCGGGCGTGGTGGTGGGTGCCTGTAGTCCCAGCTACTCGGGAGGCTGAGGTAGGAGAACGGGGTGGACCCGCGAGGCAGAGTTTGCAGTGAGCCAAGATCGCGCCACTGCACTCCAGCCTGGGTGACAGAGCGAGACTCCGTCTCAAAAAAAAAAAAAAAAAAAAAGAAAGAAAAGAAAAAAAAGAAACCACTGGATTTTGAAATAAAGTGTATCACTGGTGAACTCTGAGACTTCCAAGAGTATGATGGGAACAGAATGACAGTGACAATGAAGGGATAAACAGGACATGAGACTGCTGACCACGGGAAAACCACTGAAGATTTTTAGTAAAAGGTAAAATGAAAACTTTTCTTAAAATAGGAAAGACAAGTTCATAATGCAAAGAAAGGGCAGGGATAAGTAACTGGAACAAGGGCATAGGTGGAAGGTATGTTTAAAGAAGGGTCTATAGAAAAATCTGATCAAAGTAGCACAAAGAAAAATGGTAGAGGATCAGGAGATGGGGCATTCAAATTATCAAAGCACAAGGGAAATAATGCCCCATTCAGGTTAAATCTGAAATTCTGAGGACATATCACAAAATCATATTTCATGTACTTAAAATTTCAAAATTCAAAGGAAAGGCTCTAGGCAATGAGAAAAAGAATCCCATTTTAAATAAATATATAATCAAAATAAGAATTTTAAGAATACAAGTATAGGCCGGGCACAGTGGTTCACACCTGTAATCCCAACACTTTGGGAGGCCAAGGTGGGTGGATCACTTGAGGTCAGGAGCTTGAGACCAGCCTGGCCAACATAGTGAAACCCCATCTCTACTAAAAATACAAAACTGGCTGGTTAAGGTGGCGTATGCCTGTAATCCCAGCTACCTGGGAGGCTAAGACAGGAGAATCGCTGAACCTGGGAGGCAGAGGTTGCAGTGAGCCAAGATCGTGCCACTGCACTCCAGCCTGAGCAACACAGTGAGACTCTGTCTCAAAAACAACAACAAAAAAAGAACACAAGCATAAAGTAGGAATATTAAAATAATGAAATACCACTATAACCTTATTAGAATGTCTAAAGTTGAAAAGACTAACTATACCAAGTGTTGGTGAGGATATATGGCAACTGGAACTTCTTATACACTGCTGGTGGAAATATAAAATGGTACAACCACTTTGGAATACACTTTCATAGTTTTTTAGAAAATATTACACATATACATAATATACTATCCAACCATCCCACTCCTAGTATTTACTCAAGATAAATAAAAGCATACGTCCATGCAAAAAGTTGTACACAAATGTCCAGAGCAATTTAATTTCTAACAGCCAAAAAATGTTAACAATCCAAATGTTCATCCGTAAGTGAAAGGATAAACAAATTGTGGTACGCCTATTCAATGGAAAACTAGTGTGCAATAAAAAGGAATAAAGTATTAGTACATGCAACAATATGGCTGAGTCTCAAAGTAATTATGCTGAGTGAAAGAAATTAGACCATAAAAGTACAAGTTGTATGGTTTGATTTGAATAAAATTCTCCAAAAAAATAAGCAACGAAAGAATAGTGGTTTCTTGGGGGACTGGGGGCAAAAGGAGAAGAAGGTGGTGCAGGATGGCCAGGTGTGGTGGCTCATGCCTATAATCCCTACACTTTGGGAGGCCAAGGCAGGAGGAATGCTTGAAGCCAGGAGTTTGAGACCAGCCTAGGTAACAAAGCAAGGCTCCACCACTACAAAAAATTTTAAAAATGAGACAGACATGGTAACACGCACCTGCAGTCCCAACTACTCCAGAGGCTGAGATGGGAAGACTGTTTGAGCCCAGAAGTTTGAGGATGCAGTGAGCTATGACTGTGCCACTGCACTCCAGCCTGGGCGACAGAGAAAGAACCCATCTTTCAAAAAGGTGGTACAGAGCAAGAAGGAAGGACCATATAAGGGCAAGAAAAAACTTTTAGGGGTGATAGATACATTCATTATCTTGACTGCAGCAATGGTTTCATGGGTATATACATAGTCAAAACTTATCAAATTGTACACATTAAACACATGTAGTTTATTACATGTCAGTTATGCTTCAACAAAGCTGTTTTAAAAACAGAGCAGAATATCAGGCAGAGAGGGAGGAGGGACATGATACAAAAACAGGAAGAAGCATGGTGTAAACCTAATGAAGCTAGTTAGCTATGTAGGAAATATTAGAACAGGTCAAGATGATGCTGAAGATACACATTTTCTCGTATATTACCCAGTTCAATGTGATGATGCTTAGCTTATTCTAAATATTCTAAATCCCAACCTCGTTCATTCCATCCTTCCTATTCATCAAATTACTTACAGGGGAGGGAAAAAGATTAATTCAAACTGATAGTCTGTAATTTCCAGAAACATAACTTATTCAACAGAAAGCTCGGAAAAAAAAATGATTTAAATTTTCTTGTTTAAACAATGCTGTATGTAGAAGATTTAAAATGTAAATATATACCTAAAAAATTCTGATAGGACTCATTTTAAAAACCTAGAGATGATAAGATTCCTAAAACGTTTTTAATCTGGAGAAATCAATATGTCAATTATAAAAATATAAAATCTTCTCCAAATCAGTGATCTTCATGCTCAACTCCTAGGGGATCAGAGATGAAAATTCTATCTATAGGTTTATTTAGCATATCCCATAAGCAGTATCAAACACAGAAAATGTGCTCAGCAAACTCACCATCTGTACAACAGACTCTCTTAATCGTGTTTCTTCTTCAGTCATGAGAGTCAATTCTTTGCAGACCATGGCAGCCAGCCCCACATCTAAGCATTCTGGATCTGCTGCCATCTTGAAAATGAGTTCCTCGTGTGAAAAGACACAATGGCGCCTTAGGCGTCGGTAATGATTTACACATTGACGTCCAATGGGCAACTGAAAATGAGATTTCCAAATTAAATAACTCGCTTATAACATACCCCAGAAAGAACCACTACTTACCCTCCAGGGCCTCCCTTTTATTAGAAAGAAGACAGAATACCAAATCCATTTAAATATAAAGAGGCAATATTATATTAACTGTAAATATTAACCCTGTAGGACCCAGCCAGAATTTCAAAGGCTTTCCCACAGAAAATTCCCATAATCTGAGATGCTAAATTTCTGGCCTAAACTGCTAATTTTCTATTTATTGTATATCAAGAAGGAGTTCTTTGGTATATAACTGAGGCAGCAAACTCTTTTAGACCAGTTTACCATGAGCCTGCCCTCACAAGAAAAAGAAAAATATTGTAAAAATAAATAATTAAATAAGTTCAGGCCATAAAGGGTTAAGTGGAAGTATTCAGCACTCAAATTTCCATAGAACAAAAAGAACAGATGTTATTAGAAGAAAAAAAAGAAAAAAAAAATAGGAAAGAGGGAAAAAGTAATACTTAAGCAATCCACACTGGCTGACATTTAGTTTTTTTTGCAAAAACCAAAACAAAGGACGATTTAGATTTTAGCATCTAGAAATTATTTTAAAAACAAGCCTGGCAGAAAGATAATTCAAAGTGAAATTATAAAATTATATACTTTATTTCCCTAACAGTGAAATAAATGACTAAATGATCACTTTTCATAAATGAGCAGTCTTTAAAATAAATTTTGAAAATTTCCATAATTATCAAGCTACAAGCCAAATTACAACAATAGCTATGCCCTACACATATATACGCACTCCAACTTCAACTTCTTTCCTATGCTCAGGCAGAAGAACTTGGATAAAGGAGTTTTGTTTGGATTTGTAATATAAAAGAGAAAAAATAAGAAAATGGACCTTTAAGAGCCTTTTAGAGTTCATCTACAGTTTGAGAAAGGCAGAAAGGAATCAGAGAAAGCAAACAAAATTTGAGGCTATCTCTGAATTATGCAGTGTTTCCATACTCTACAAAGAAAAAAACTTTCCCAAGTATATATCTATATATATAAAACTTATGATTAGCAATTATTTTGTCGATTAACAACACAACTCTTTCATATCTTAAATACGTACTCTTTAAAAATTTCTCAGAGCCTCAACAGAAAAACAAGTAGAAGAAAAAACCATACTGTGGGATTTGCAGTTCTTAACTATTATAATATGTCAGGAAGCCACATAAAATAGAAGTGATTATCCATTGTAACTTATAAACATTAGTCCCATTAATTTATTCCAGAGATAAAACTGCTATAACTTTTAATTTACATCACACCCTTCTTCTAAAGAGTGTCAAGGGCTTCCACACATATCCTCTAACTTGTCTGAGGTTATTAAGTGAATCTATCATCAGCATCTTTACATACCAGCTAAAAAACTTAGGCCCAGTGAAATTTTAAAAGCTGCCCAAGGTCAAATACCAATAACAGTGAGAAAGGGAACAGAAGAAACTACCTCTAGCTCCTATCTAAATCCTCCCATTTTCTACCCTACACCTAGCCAATTACTATGTATCATAAACACTCAATAAATGTTGGTTGAATGTTTAGAAACAGAGCTCAAGCCCAAGGCAAAATCCTAAGCCTAGTCTTCTTCTTGCTAAATTATGCTGTTTCCAAAGCCTAATAAGAAAAAAGTTCAAAATTACTGGAGCAAGTAAGACTATTCATTGTATCATTTTACTCATTAGCAAAGGAAACAAAAACAATCTCTACATGCTTAATCATGGAATTTAATAAAGATGCAGAAAACATAAGATCCAATATTATTAAAGGATTTCCCCCAAAATGTTAACAGAAGCAACAAAAACAGCACCAATACAAGAAAATAAAGTCAGTGTGTATCACAAATATACTGTATAGTCTTCTCCCAAGCAACATAACAGCCACTAAATACTTTTTGATTATCTATTTCATACAAAAGCAAAATAGCAATTACCTAGCATTATCATTTACATAAAAGTATAGTGCAGGGATCTCAATATTATAGTTACTCTTTTAAAATTAAAAAAAGGAACAGAAAAAACATAAAATGGCAAGACTAGTAAAATCACCTATCAGAAAAAAAATTAAGGAATTTGTAAAAATCACAGAGCTACGTATTTGAAAATATGGTAGAATTAATACTTGAAATTATCTCTATAAGCCTGATCACCTTAATAAGTCCCAAAATGCTCCGAGAAAGCAAAGGCTAAAAAAACTACAGGTTGGTGCAAAATTAGTTGCGGGTTTAAAACTGCAATTACTTTTGCACCAACCTTTATCTTCAATGGCAAAAGCCGCTATTACTTTTGCACCAACCTGTGTCTTCCCTTAGAAAAGAAGGATTCAGAAAGAATTGACTGGCTGGGCACGGTGGCTCACGCTTGTAATCCCAGCACTTTGGGAGGCCGAGGCAGACGGATCACGAGGTCAGCAGATCGAGACCACAGTGAAACCCCGTCTCTACTAAAAATACAAAAAAATTAGCCGGGCGTGGTGGCGGGCGCCTGTAGTCCCAGCTACTCGGAGAGGCTGAGGCAGGAGAATGGCGTGAACCCGGGAGGCGGAGCTTGCAGTGAGCCGAGATTGTGCCACTGCACTCCAGCCTGGGCGACAGAGCGAGACTCCGTCTCAAAAAAAAAAAAAAAAAAAAGAAAGAATCGACTGACCATTTGTAAGTTCAAACAGTCTCTCTCTTCTGAGCACCTGAACAGAAGGGAGGGAGTCAAAATAAAGGAAAGAAAGAAAGCAAAGGACAGAAGGAAAGGAAGAAGGAAATGGGGGAAGGGGAAAGGGAAGGAAAAGAATGGAAATGAAGGAAGCAAGTTCAAACAGAATGAGGAAAATAATAAATGGGTAAGAAGAACTATAAAATCTTCAAAATAAAAAATGTGATGGAAATCTACTTAGCTTTCTAAACTACAATAGCCACTCCAGTCTCCACTAAAATACTGATGAACCCAACCCTGAGCCCAGCTAAGCAAATATGGCAACTAAGCTGCTTTATATTTATAGGGGGGTTAGTAGACGTACAACAGCCACTTGCTATAGAACAGACCCAGTCAGCAGTACAGAAGTTCACAGCTTCAGCAAAGTTGTAGCCCTGGTTAAATCCAGAGTGATAGGCACGAGGAAATGTCACAACAAACTCGCCAGCACACTGATTGGTCCTGTACACCTAAATGCAAATTGGGAACAGGGATACAAAAATAAAAAATAAAAACAACAAAAAGAGGAAGACAGATTTTATTAGATAATTTCAGATGCATTTTCTAAAACTGCAAACAATAAAGCATTAAGTTACACATATCAGAAAATGATATGAGAAATAGCCAGAATTCTACCTTCTTCAAATAGTCACTGATAATAGATTATAATTCATGACAAGAATTAGCAGCCAAAATAAATTCTCAAAGAAAAAACATTACTCTCAACGAGCTACGAGTTTCTTAAACTGATACAATTTTTACAATTTAGAGAATTTGTTTTATTCCTGTATCATAAATAGTGGCAAAGAATAGAATTTCCTACTACTTTTGGATAATTTTTTCAAACTAACTAAATTAACTCACATAGCATATGAGACATCCCCAATGAGATGTCCCCAAAATCAGTTTTCCTGAAATCTCACTTTGTTTTACAATAATACTATATGTCTCTTGAAAAGTCTCAGATTCCGGTATAAATTTATTCTTTAAAAACAAAGTAACATTAAAAATGTTAATCTACTTTCTCTTTAAGGTTATGATGAATATTTGATTATCTATAGTAAGCTTGTTAAATTTATACTTTATCAGGCATTAGCTTGAATTTGAGAAACATCTTCAAACTTAGGTTGACAAGTGAAAACAGTATTTGCAGTATATTTTTAATTCATTATCTCATGTATTAAAAGCTAAGAAATCTTTACATGAGAAAATAAGGATAAGCATCTTTATTAGTGACTAGTTATTAGGATAAGCATCCTTATTAGTGATTAGAGCCACCACTTAAAATACCTGTGCTTTGGTTAAATAGGGATAACAAAGAATATGAGATTTTTGTTCAAAGTAGGATGTAATATTTACTGAAAACAGAAGGTTATATGAATAGGTAGCTGTACACAAAGAATGATTCATACTTTAATACTCCCCTTCCCTTCTTAATCAGATAAAAGTTGTTCCCTGCAGAGTACAAATTCTAATTTGGCTAAAAGATGATATGACTCATTTCTAGTTACAAAACAAAGCATATGTTGTGATTCTATCTAATCAAAAGCTAAAATAACTTTAAATTAAAAATACTGGCTGGGTGCAGTGGCTCACACCTGTAATCCCAACACTTTGGGAGGTCGAGGTGGGAAGAATGCTTGAGCTCAGGAGTTCAAGACCAACCTGGGCAGCACAATAAGGCTTCGTCTCTACAAAAAATACAACAATTAGCCGGGGGTGATAGTGTGCTCCTATAGTCCCAGCTACTCATTAGGCTGAGGCAGGAGAACGGCTTGAGCTGAGCAGGTCGAGGCTGCAATGAGCAATCATCGTGCCACTGCACTCCAGCCTGGGCAACAAAGCAAGACCCTGTTTCAAAAAAAAAAAAAATGAAAAAACAAACAAACAAACAAACAAAAAACTGAAGGAAGACACCAAAAGACTCACAGGCACACCATGCTCCATTAGCACATTGGGGTTCATGATGGTGACTAACTGATGCAGAAGATCAGGCTGGGATTCAAATAACTCAGGGGCTAGCTCTCTCATCACCTCCTCCAGTTGTTCTGCAGCATGAGATGGCACACCATACCATGTCTTTGGCTCCCCCCTAGCAAAAGAAATAACTGTTTAGCTAGGCAGAACATGGTACCAATGAGGCTGGGGTATCTGATTCCAATCCACCAAATTATAATTAACTTGTCTTATTCCATGGTCAGATTATATGCCCTGAATTCCACCTTATAAACCTGTGCTGTTGTTCACAATAGGAGGTAAGTAAATCGTAGTATGTACAGGCGGATACAAACTTATCACTACAATTAAAAAAGCAACTCAGCACATGAACTCTGCAAGGCGGACCAGTGAGAACACCTTCAAACAGGAAAGACGCTCTATGAAAAGTAAGCACTGTCCCAAAGGATGCTGACACATGACCTTGATTCACAGGTCCATGTGAATAATGGACATTTCAGTTATCCCCACATTGATCAAAATAAGTCAGTGCTCTCTAGAATACTTCTAAATAGCTTCACTGAGTTCAATTTTACTACCCAAAGAAATACGCCAAGGCTAGAAATTATTGAAACCTTAAATATACTTCTGTCTATAAACCTTAAAGATCAAAAACTTGGCATCATTAATCCACTAGACTTTAGCAGAGTTCATGCATGCTGTATTTTAGACTGTACATACCAGTGCAAGTAGTTGATGGAATAACTCCAGTGATCTTCAATGTGCCAGCAAAAAGAAGAGAAACACATTCCCACATAGAGCCATGGCACTTTCATACCAGAGATGTCCACATTAATATGTGCAAGAACAGACTGTTCCAGGACAGGCATGTTATTCAAATTCCAACCAGAAAGTGCATATTCCTATAAGAGAAAAAAAAACTGTAAATGAAAGATCAGAAATGAAAAGTGCTCAACAGAAATGTCAAGGGAGTCTTCCCAGAAAACATGTTTTATAATATTTCTAACAGTCCAGTGCATACAATCTGTGTTCTCTGCTGTCCACTACATGTAACTCATATAACTAAATGTTTAATCCTACCTTCTGACTACATTCTATTTAAATTTCCCTTTATTTCAGACACCTCTGGTTTACTCCAAAGCACATGAGCAATTCTTGTTATTCTCCAGCCAATCAGGAAAACAGCATGAGACCCATCTTAATACAACATCACTATTTCTATTTTATAGCCAGTAGCATAATTTCCTAAAATGGTTATTACTATATTGATAGAATGGTGCTAGATACTGTAAAGACAAAATATAATACACATAATCCTGAACTTATGACAACAGTGAAGACTGACATGATGCAGAAAGTCACCGCCATCACTCCTAACCATTATACAAACGCACCTAGAAATACTGGATAAATTATAACAATAACCAAAAAAACTTCATAGCTGAACCCAAAAGAAAAGGGAATTCCCAGTTTCTGGAAATAGAGCGGAAGCAAGCCATAATGAAAAAGGAAGCTGTTGCAAGCTTTCACAGGGGCTTCTAATTGGATATTGGCACTGGAGAAGGACTTTCAAACATCCATCTCTGAAGCCATATGAGGTTGTGATTAAAGTGCTTATCATCCTTATGGAGAGCAGTTATCAAAATGGGATCCAGAGGATCCACTAAGCCAAACTATTTTCACAATAATTCTAAGACATTATTTGCCTTTTTCACTTACATTCTTGCAGGAGTACAGTGTGAGTTTTCCAGGGGAAAGACGATATGTGCTATCGTAACAGACTGAATGCAGAAGCAGATATGAGAATCTGCTATTAAAAAGTTGATAACTGAATGTGGATGTCAGGAGCTGGCAGGGGTGGGGGTAGGGTCATTATTGTGCTTACTGTTTAGAAGTTTCTATAATACAAGTTAAAAATAAAAACCCTCAAGGTAAGAAGTTAAAGAGCCAATGACAAAGCTAAAGAGAATTTGTGAACTAGAAGACAGGTTTGAGGAAATTATCTATAATGCAGCACAGAAATATATAAACTATCAAACTGTATATAAGAGTCACAGAGAGGTGGGCTGGGCATGGTGGCTCACACCTGCAATCCCAGCACTTTGGGAGGGTGAGGTGGGTAGATCACCTGAGGTCAGGAGTCTGAGACCAGCCTGGCCAACACAGTGACACCCTGTCTCTACTAAAAATACAAAAAATTAGCTGGGCATGGTGGCAGGCGCCTATAATCCCAGCTACTGGGGAGGCTGAGGCAGGAGAATCACTTGAACCCGGGAGGCAGAGATTGCAGTGAACCGAGATCACGGCATTGCACTCCAGTCTGGGCAACAAGAGTGATACTTCATCTCAAAAAAAAAAAAAAGAGTCAGAAGCTGGGCATGGTGGCTCATGCCTGTAAATCTCAGCACTTTGGGAGGTCATGGCAGGCAGATGACGTCAGCCCAGGAATTTGAGACCAGCCTGGTCAACATGGCAGGAACCCATCTCTACAAAAAATACAAAAATTAGGCATGGTGGCGTGCGCCTGTAGTTCCAGCTACTAGGGATGCTGAGGTAGGAGGATCCCCTGAGCCCGGGAGATTGAAGCTGTGAGCCGAGATCACGCCACTGCACTCCAGCCTGAAAGACAGAGTGGGACCCTGTCTCACTAAAAACAAAAAAAAGTCACAGAGGATGGAATAACAAAGTCCAACATAGGTTTAACTAAGAATTCCAGTAAGAAATGACAAAGAGATCTATTCCTAAAGTTCAACAGGCTAACAAAAAAGGAAATAAAAGAATCTCAACAGGTTATTACTCAGTATGTTTTTTGATTGGTTGGTCAGCTGGCTGGCTGAAAAATAGTGAATTTCATTGAAGAGACAAGGTCTACAAACAAAAAGAACACTGGGAGGCCGCAGCTGGTGGATCACTTGAGGTCAGGAGTTCGAAACCAGACTGGCCAACACTGCGAAATCCCATCACTAGTAAAAATACAAAAATCAGCCAAGCGTAGCGGTGCATGCCTGTGGCCCCAGCTACTCAGGAGGCTGAGGCAGAAGTGCTTGAACCCAGGAGGTGGAGGTTGCAGTGAGTCAAGATTGCGTCACTGCACTCCAGCCTGGGCAACAGAGCGAGACTCCATCTCAAAAAAAAAAAAAAAAGTTACAATACAAGGTAACATATATATAAAATTCCAAATATATATACAAGAGAAAATACAGTTCTTCAGAGGACAATAAAACAGTGATCATCATGGGTTTGGATTGTGGTATGGTTTGGATTTGTGTCCCTACCCAAATCTCATGTTGAATTGGAATCCCCAATGTTGGAGGAGGGACCTGGTGGAAGGTGACCGGATCATGGGGGCAGATTTCCCCCTTGCTGTTCTCACAATAGTGAGTTCTCACGAGATCTGGTTGTTCAAAAGTGTGGAGCAACTCCTGCTTCTCTCTTTTCCTCCTGCTCTGGCCATGTAAGACGTGCGTGCACTTCACCTTCTGCCATAATTGAAAGTTTCCCGAAGCCTCCTCAGCCATGCTACCTGTACAGCCTGTGGAACCTGTACAGCCTCTCTTCTTTATAAATTACCCAGCCTCCAGTATTTATTTATAGCAGTACGAGAATAGACTAATAAAGATTGTTAGGAAAACTTCACAGCAAGGAAGAAATTGTGTTGAGCTTTGAAGGATAGATAAGATTTGAATAAACATTCTAGGAGGAAGAGCTACAAGAATGTAAAAGGTGGTCGGGCACAGTGGCTCACGCCTGTAATCCCAGCACTTTGGGAGGCCGAGGCGGGCGGATCACTAGGTCAGGAGATCGAGACCATCCTGGCTAACACGGTGAAACCCGTCTCTACTAAAAATACAAAAAATTAGCCGGGCGAGGTGGCGGGCGCCTGTAGTCCCAGCTACGCGGGAGGCTGAGGCAGGAGAATGACGTGAACCCCAGGCGGCGGAGCCTGCAGTGAGCCAAGATCGTGCCACTGCACTCCAGCCTGGGCGACAGTAAGACTCTGTCTCAAAAAAAAAAAAGAATGTAAAAGGTAAACTACAGAGAGAATATACTAGTCCAGCTGGTGAAGAGGCAGAATGGAAGAGTCATACTCAAAAATACAGGAAATAACATTAGAAAAAAAGATTAGATCTTTAATCTTCAGTTTTGGACTGAGAAGCTTAGATTTATCCTACATTCAAAAGGGAAACGTAAGTTTTGAAAAATGAAACAATATGATAAACATAGAATCAAATATTTCTAAATTTTTTTTTTTTTTTTTTGAGACAGAGTCTCACTGTTGCCAAGGCTGGAATGTAGTGGCACAATCTCAGCTGACTGCAACCTCCACCTCCTGGGTTCAAGCGATTCTCCTGCCTCAGCCTCCCAAGTAGCTGGGATTACAGGCAGCTGCCACCATGCCCGGCTAATTTTTGTGTTTTCAGTAGAGACAGGGTTTCACCATGTTGTCCAGGCTGGTCTCAAACTGCTGACCTCAAGTGATCTGCTCGCCTTGACCTCCCAAAGTGCTGAGATTACAAGCATGAGCCACCGTGCCCAGCCTACTTCTAAACTTTTAATTATGTAAAATTTCAAATGTAAACAAAAGTAGACAAAATTGCGTAATAAATTCCCACTGACCCATCAATCTTTAAATGTTAAGTGAAGGCAATATATTAGAGAGACTGCAGAGAGCAGCAGTATGCACAAAGGAGTTAAACACAGCAGGCCTGAGACTGCTGTCCTTTGAAATGCCTACCAAAAGTTTGGCCCATGGCTGGCATCTAGAAACTTAATGGTAACAATTCCCTACACTAATATAAAACTTCCCTTAAATGATGCGAGTGGTTCACAGTGCCCCAGACTATTTGTACAATATGGTTTATGCTGAACTCCTGCTTTCCTTCTAGGAGTTTGGAATTTTGGTATGTGATTCACAAAGGGTGCCCAGGTCACTAGGCCCCAATAAAAGCCTTGGGCACTGAGTATCTAATAAGCTTTCCTGGTATGCAACACTTTACATGTGTTGCCATAATTTGTTACTGGCATGATTAAGCACATCCTATGTAACCCCACTGAGAGAATACTCTTGGAAGCCTGTGCCTGGTTTACTCTAGACTTTGCCCATGCATTGTTTCCCTTTGCTGATTTTGCTTTGAATTATTTCACTGTAATAAATCACAGGCATGAGTCCTCCCTGAACATCACTGAACCTGGGAATGGTCTTGGAGACAGCCAATACAAGATGATACTGTAGTCATACAACACCGATGGACAACCACAGTATCATCTCAACATGTGATAAGGACCTAAGCAAGAATGGTTGTAGTGGGAATGGAAAGAGTCCTATCCTACAGAAAGCTTTAAAAAGGAATTAAGCTCTTTCCCTAAGCAGCTTGAGGTAAACTGTGAAAATGGTTCGCTATTCACTTGACCCGGAGAACCCCACGAAATCATGCAAATCAAGAGGTTCCAATCTTCGTGTTCACTTTAAGAACACTCGTGAAACTGCTCAGGCCATCAAGGGTATGCATATACGAAAAGCCACGAAGTATCTGAAAGATGTCACTTTACAGAAACAGTGTGTACCATTCCGACGTTACAATGGTGGAGTTGGCAGGTGTGCGCAGGCCAAGCAGTGGGGCTGGACACAAGGTCGGTGGCCCAAAAACAGTGCTGAATTTTTGCTGCACATGCTTAAAAACGCAGAGAGTAATGCTGAACTTAAGGGTTTACACGTAGATTCTCTGGTCATTGAGCATATCCAAGTGAACAAAGCACCTAAGATGCGCCGCCGGACCTACAGAGCTCATGGTCGGATTAACCCATACATGAGCTCTCCCTGCCACACTGAGATGATCCTTACGGAAAAGGAACAGATTGTTCCTAAACCAGAAGAGGAGGTTGCCCAGAAGAAAAAGATATCCCAGAAGAAACTGAAGAAACAAAAACTTACGGCACGGGAGTAAATTCAGCATTAAAATAAATGTAATTAAAAGGAAAAAAAAAAAAAGGAATTAACAAAATTTAGTCAATGACAATATGGAGCAAGGAGGACAAGCAGAAAAAAATCTTCCCAACATTTCAAGTCCTATATTTACTTTTATTTCTCAGAAGCCCTGTTGGTAGAGCACACTATATTCATAAGACACAACTTCAGAAGTACTTTTCCACTAAACTAAGATACCAGAGGCAGGCGCAGTGGCTCACACCTGTAATCCTAACACTTTCAGAGGCCAAGGAGGGCGGAGGAGGGCAGATCACCTGAGGCTGGGAGTTCGAGACCAGCCTGACCAACATGGAGAAACCCCATCTCTACTAAAAATACAAAAGTAGCCGGGTGTGGTGGCACGTGCCTGCAATCCCAGCTACTCGGGAGGCTGAGGCAGGAGAAACGCCTGAACCCAGGAGGCAGAGGTTGCGGTGAATTGAGATCATGCCACTGCACTCCAGCCTGGGCAACAAGAGCAAAACCCCGTCTCAAAAAAAAAAAAAAAAAGATACCAGAGAGGTGTGTTACCAGACACCAAGAGGGTAACTCATATCACAGAAGCTCATCACAAATGTATAATTCCCAGTGAAAAGCTGGTAGTTATTTGCTATTTTACCAGAGTAACTTTCAGAGAGTAATAAATTTATATAAAGTATAAAAAGTGTGAAAATTTCATACACATTGTCTAATTAGTCCCTAAAATCCTTTTGTCATAAATGAGTTCTCTCATATCATCTTACAACAAAAACAGAGTCCTGAGTAAAACATTTTTGCTTAGAGAATAAACAGCAAATCTGCAACCCAGTCAACAAAAAAGACTTCACTGCCTGTCTCCTAATACTTTGGTTGATGTCTTTAATGCCTGGGAATCAATGTTTCGATCTATTTAAAACTAAAAAGAGAAAAGTTTTAAACTTAGGACATTTAGCAAAATAATTCCAACAAGTTAATCCAAAAACAATTACTTAACTCAAAGAGTCACAGTTGGAAGACAAATAAAAGTTATACTAGGCCAGCTGTGCAAACACCTATGTTACATAAAAAATAATACAGGAAGCCAGCTAATACACCCCCCAACACCAATGATTCTCATCTCCTGAAATTCAGAACCTTGTATAACCCCCACCAACACCAAAGAGGACTGACCTATGTAACCAATAAGATACTGCAGATATTAAGAAATCTGATTTTTTTTTTTGAGACAGGATCTTACTCTGCCACCCAGGCTGGAGCGCAGTGGCACAATCGCGGCTCACTGCAGCTTCAACCTCCCCAGGCTCAAGTGATCCTCCCACCTCAGCCTCACAAGCAGCTCCGACTACAGGCGTGTGCCACCACACCCAGCTAATTTTTGTATTTTTTGTAGAGACAGGGTTTTACCATGTTGCCCCCAGGATATTCTGGACTTCCTAGACTCAAAAGATCCACCTGCCTCAGCCTCCCAAAGTGCTAGGATTATGGGTGTGAGCCACTGCAACTGGCCAAACAGTCTGACTTTTGAAGTTGGGTTATAAAAGACATTGCGACTCCATCTGGCTCTCCAAAGCCCTATGTAGAGGCCTACGTAGCTAGAATCTGAGGCCTCTTGGCAACAACCTGTGAGTGAGCCATTTTGAAAGCAAATCCACTAGCCCCAGCCAAGCCTTGAAGAGACTGTAGTCCCATGGCAACCTCATGAGAGACTCCAAGCTAGAAGTATCATTAAAAAACTATCATTATCGGTCGGGCACGGTGGCTCATGCCTGTAATCCCAGCACTTTGGGAGGCCAAGGTGGGCAAATCACGAGGTCAGTAGTTCAAGACCAGCCTGGCCAACATGGTGAAACCCTGTCTCTACTAAAAATACAAAAAATTAGCTGGGCGTGGTAGTGGGTGCCTGTAATCCCAGCTACTAGGGAGGCTGAGGCAGAGAATCACTTGAACCCGGGAGGCAGAGGTTGCAGTGAGCTAAGATCGCACCACTGCACTCTAGCCCAGGCAACAGTGCGAGACTCCATCTCAAAAAAAAAAAAAAAAAAAATGCTATCATTAGCATAAATGCTTGACCCACAGAAACTATGAGATAATGAATATTTGTTATTAAGCCACTAAAGTTACAAGTAATATGTTACCCAACAACAGAAAACATCAAACAGCCAGGAACAAAACATGCACAGACCATCCATCTAATAATCACTATCAAGGACAAAAGCTGCTCCTATCTAACAAACACACGGTTGTAAGCCTGCATTTCTCCACATTCTTACATGAAGTTGGAGTAAAAGCAGAAATAGATAAATGAGTATGTTTTCATAAAATTCATACAAAATTAAATAACAGAGGCAGGATTACTATTTACATTCTTAATATTAGTTACTTAGGGTTGATACAAAATAATCTTTAAAAATTCTGTGATCTGTAAAACCTTAGAAAATGTAAATACCTGCTCAAGAACAATTTAAAAATTCAGAACAGAAAATTCAGAAAAAGGCAAAAGCTAAAAAATGAAGTCTCTCTCTAATAACGAGATCACTACCTTCCATTTGCCAATGGAAGGGTGTGAAGACATTCAGGCTGATACATTTCTTTATAGATACTTATACAAACAGGTTTAAAATTCAGTGACATTAAACATGTATACATTCCAACATTGAACTGTGCCTGTAAAAACCATCCCTATATAATCTAGGTTCTCCATCCTGTTATAATCATTCTTTCTCCCTTGGTAAATCCCAAAGTCTATTCTCTAATCAATATTATCCTAACCTTGTTATCCTAACTTATGGTCTACCATGACAAGAGGGAAAAAAAAAATCAGTAACTTGAGGATAGAACCAAATAACACTGGCCGGGCGCAGTGGCTCACGCCTGTAATCCCAGCACTTTGGGAGGCCGAGGCGGGCGGATCACGAGGTCAGGAGATCGAGACCACCCTAGCTAACATGGTGAAACCCCGTCTCCACTAAAAATACAAAAAATTAGCCAGGCGAGGTGGCGGGCGCCTGTAGTCTCAGCTTCTCGGGAGGCTGAGGCAGGAGAATGGCGTGAACCCCGGGGGGCGGAGCCTGCAGTGAGCCGAGATCATGCCACTGCACTCCAGCCTGGGCGACAGCGAGACTCTGTCTCAAAAAAAAAAAGAACCAAATAACACTAAAAACTAAATCACAAACACACAGCCAAAAAAAAAAAACAGAAGAATTAGATTGTTATAACTAAAAGTAGCTAACACCAAAAGGCCGTAATAGAGAAATGGAGGCTGGACGTGGTGGTTTACACCTCTAATCCCAGCACTTTGGGAGGCCAAGATGAGCGAATCACGAGGTCGGAGCTTGAGACCAGCTGGGCCAACATGGTGAAACCTCATCTCTACTAAAAATACAAAAATTAGCTGGGAGTGGTAGTGGGCACCTGTAATCCCAGCTACGCAGGACACTGAGGTAGGAGAACTGCTTGAACCTGGGAGGTGGAGGCTGCAGTGAACCAAGATGGTGCCACTGTACTCCAGCCTGGGCAACAGGGCAAGACTCTGCCTCAAAAAAAAAAAAAAAAGAGAGAGAAAAATGGGGGAAAAAATGATACGGGACACAGAAAACAGCGAAATGGGAGACATAAATCAACCATAGCAATAATTACATTAAACATAAACAGACTAAACAATCAAAAAGCAACTGTCAGCTTAAGAAAAAAAGCAAGTTCCAATTATATGCTATCTACAAGAGACACACTTCAGATTCTGAGACACAAACAGCTTGAAAATAAAAGAATGGAAGAACATACACCAAGCAAACGGTAACCATAATAAAGCTACAGGGGCTATACTTTTATTTATATATCCTCTGTACTATGCAACTTTTTTTTTATCATGTGCAACTCTTTTAATAGGAGATAAATTATTGCCAATTATGGGGGAAAGAAAAAGTGTCAAGAATCAAAGTAAAGAGAAAATAAATGAATTACCATCTCAATTCAGCTTTACAAATACAGGTCATCTCCTACGTGATAGAACTGTATGTATATATTACACTTTAAACACATATTTGAAAATCTACCCGCCCAGGTGTTGAAGGAAACTTATTTCTGGACCTACCAATAAAATGTGATTTTTTTTTTTTTCTTGGAGACAGAGTCTTGCTCTGTCGCCCAGGCTGGAGTGCAATGGCATGATCTCGGCTCACTGCAACCTCTGCCTCCCAGGTTCAAGTGATTCTCCTGCCTCAGCCTCCAGAGTAGCTGGGATTACAGGCAAGCACCACCACGCCCCGCTAATTTTTTTATTTTTTTAGTAGAGACAGGGTTTCACCATGTTGGCCAGGCTGGTCTCTAACTACTGACCTCAAGTGATCCACCTGCCTTGGCCTCCCAAAGGGCTGGAATTACAGGCATGGGCCACTGTGCCTGGCCTAAAATGTGATTTTAAAAAAAAAAAAAAAAAAAAAAAAAACCTGGGGAGGGGCATTCCAAGATGGCCAAATAGGAACAGCTCTGGCCTGCAGCTTCCAGTGTGATCGACGCAGAAGGGTGATTTCTGCATTTCCAACAGAGGTAGCTGGTTCATTCACTGGGACTGGTTGGACAGTGGGTGCAGCCCACGGAGGGCAAGCTGAAGCAGGGTGTGCGTCACCTCACCCTGGAAGAACAAGGGGTCAGGGGATTTCCCTTTCCTAGCCAAGGGAAGCCATGACAGACTACCTGGAAAAACGGGGCACTCCTGCCCAAATACTGCGCTTTCCCCAAGGTCTTAGCAACTGGCAGACAAGGTGATTCTCTCCCATGTCTGGCTCTGCAGGTCCCACACCCACAGAGCCTTGCTCACTGCTAGCGCAGCAGTCTGAGATCGATCTGCTGAGACAGCAGCCGGGCTGGGGGAGGGGCGTCCACCATTGCTGACGCTTGAGTAGGTACACAAAGCACCCTGGTAGCTCAAACTGGGTGAAGCCCACGGCAGCTCAACAAGGCCTACTGCCTCTAGACTCCACCTCTCTGGGCAGGACAGGGCTGAACAAAAGGCAGCAGACAACTTCTGCAGACTTAAACGTCCCTGTCTGACAGCTCTGAAGAGAGCAGTGGTTCTCCCAGCATGGCGTTTGACCTCTGAGAATGGACAGACTGCCTCCTCAAGTAGGTCCCTGACCCTCATGTAGCCTAACTGGGAGACACCCCCAGTTGCGGCCAAAAGACACTTTGTAAACACAGCTGCCACTCTGGGATGAAGCTTCCAGAGGAAGGATCAAGCAGCAATATTTGCTGTTCTGCAGCCTCCGCTGATGATACCCAGGCAAACAGGGTCTGGAGTGGACCTCCAGCAAACGCCAACAGACCTGCAACTGAGGGTCCTGACTGTTAGAAGGAAAACTAACAAACAGAAAGGAATAGCATCAACATCAACAAAAAGGTCATCCACACCAAAATCCCATCTGTAGGTCACCAACATCAAAGACCAAAGGCAGATAAAACCACAAAGATGGGGAGAAACCAGAGCAGAAAAGCTGAAAATTCTAAAAATCAGAGTGCTTCTTCTCCTGCAAAGGATCGCATCTCCTTGCCAGCAACAGAACAAAGCTGGATGGAGAATGACTTTGATGAGTTGATAGAAGCAGGCCTCAAAAGGTCAGTAAAAACAAACTTCTCCGAGCTAAAGGAGGATGTTCAAACCCATCGCAAGGAAGCTAAAAACCTTGAAGAAAGATTAGACAAATCGCTAACTAGAATGAACAGTGTAGAGAAGATCTTAAATGAGCTGATGGAGCCGAAAACCATGGGACGAGAACTTCAGGACACATGCACAAGCTTCAATAGCCGATTCGATCAAGTGGAAGAAAGGGTATCAGTGATTGAAAATCAAATTAATGAAATAAAGCGAGAGGACACGGTTAGAGAAAAAAGAGTAAGAAGAAACAAACAAAGCCTCCAATACATATGGGACTATGTGAAAAGACCAAATCTACATTTGATTGGTGTACCTTAAAGTGATGGGGAGAATGGAACCCACCTGGAAAACACTCTTCAGGATATTATCCAGGAGAACTTCCCCAACCTAGCAAGGCAGGCCAACATTCAAATTCAGGAAATACAGAGAATACCACAAAGATACTCCTCGAGAAGAGCAAACCCAAGACACATAGATTCACCAACGTTGAAATGAAGGAAAAAGTGTTAAGGGCAGCCAGAGAGAAAGGTCAAGTTACCCACAAAGGGAAGCCCATCAGACTAACAGTGGATCTCTCGGCAGAAACCCTACAAGCCAGAAGAGAGTGGGGACCAATATTCAACATTCTTAAAGAAAAGAATTTTCAGCCCAGAATTTCATATCCAGCCAAACTAAGCCTCATAAGTGAAGGAGAAATAAAATCCTTTACAGACAAGCAAATGCTGAGAGATTTTGTCACCACCAGGCCTGCCTTACAAGAGCTCCTGAAGGAAGCACTAAACATGGAAAGGAACAATCGGTACCAGCCACCGCAAAAACAAGCCAAATTGAAAAGACTATCAATGCTATGAAGAAACTGCATCAATTAATGGGCAAAATAACCAGCAAACATCATAATGACAGGATCAAATTCACACACAGCAACATTAACCTTAAATGTAAATGGGCTAAATGCCCCAATTAAAAGACAAAGACTGGCAAATTGGAAAAAGAATCAAGACCCATCAGTGTGCTGTATTCAGGAGACCCATCTCATGTGCAAAGATGCACATAGGCTCAAAATAAAGGGATGGAGGAAGATCTACCAAGCAAATAAAGCAAAAAAAAGCAGGGGTTGCAATCCTAGTCTCTGATAAAACAGACTTTGAACCAACAAAGATCTAAAGAGACAAATAAGGCCATTACGTAATGGTAAAGGGATCAATTCAACAAGAAGAGCTAACTATCCTAAATATATATGTACCCAATACAGGAGCACCCAGATTCCTAAAGCAAGTCCTTAGAGACCCACAAAGAGACTTAGACTCCTACCTGATAGTAATGGGAAACTTTAACAACCCACTGACAATATTAGACAGATCAACGAGACAGAGGTTAACAAGGATATCCAGGACCTGAATTCAGCTCTGCAAAAAGCAGACCTAATAGACATCTACAGAACTCTCCACCCCAAATCAACAGAATATACATTCTGCTCAGCACATTGCACTTATTCTAAAATTGACCACATAATTGGAAGTAAAGCACTCCTCAGCAAATGAAAAAGAACAGAAATCATAACAAACTGTCTCTCAGACCACAGTGCAATCAAATTAGAACTCAGGATTAAGAAACTCACTCAAAACCACACAACTACATGGAAACTGAACAACCTGCTCCTGAATGACTACTGGGTACATAACAAAATGAAGGCAGAAATAAAGATGTTCTTTGAAACCAATGAGAACAAAGACACAACATACCAGAATCTCTGGGGCACATTTAAAGCAGTGTGTAGAGGGAAATTTACAGCACTAAATGCCCACAAGAGAAAGCAGGAAAGATCTAAAATCGACATCCTAACATCACAATTAAAAGAACTAGAGAAGAGCAAACAAATTCAAAAGCTAACAGAAGGCAAGAAATAACTAAGATCAGAGCAGAATTGAAGGAGATAGAGACACAAAAAACCTTCAAAACATCAATTAAATCCAGGACCTGGTTTTTTGAAAAGATCAACAAAATTGATAGACCACTAGCAAGACTAATAAAAAAGAAAGGAGAGAAGAATCAAATAGACGCAATAGAAAATGATAAAGTGGATATCACCACCGATCCCACAGAAATACAAATTACCATCAGAGAATACTATAAACACCTCTACACAAATAAACTAGAAAATCTAGAAGAAATGGATAAATTCCTGGACACATACACCCTCCCAAGACTAACCAGGAAGAAGTTGAATTTCTGAATAGACCAATAGCAGGCTCTGAAATTGAGGCAATAATAGCCTACCAAACAAAAAAAGTCCAGGACCAGATGGATTCACAGCTGAATTCTACCAGAGGTACAAAGTGGATCTGGTACCATTCCTTCTGAAACTATTCCAATCAACAGAAAAAGACGGAATCCTCCCTAACTCATTTTATGAGGCCAACATCATCCTGATACCAAAGCCTGGCAGAGACACAACAAAAAAAGAGAATTTTAGACCAATATCCCTGATGAACATCAATGCAAAAATCTTCAATAAAATACTGGCAAACCAAATCCAGCAGCACATCAAAAAACTTATCCACCATGATCAAATGGGCTTCATCCCTGGGATGCAAGGCTGGTTCAACATACGCAAGTCAATAAACATAGTCCAGCATATAAACAGAACCAAAGACAAAAACCACAGTTATCTCAATAGATGCAGAAAAGGCCTCTGACAAAATTCAACAGCCCTTCATGCTAAAAACTCTCAATAAATTAGGTATTGATGGGACGTATGTCAAAATAATAAGAGCTATTTATGACGAACTCACAGCCAATATCATACTGAATGGGCAAAAACTGGAAGCATTCCCTTTGAAAACTGGCACAATACAGGGATGCCCTCTCTCACCACTCCTATTCAACATAGTGTTGGAAGTTCTGCCCAGGGCAGTCAGGCAGGAAAAAGAAATAAAGGGTATTCAATTAGGAAAAGAGGAAGTCAAATTGTCCCTGTTTGCAGATGACATGACTGCATATTTAGAAAACCCCATTGTCTCAGCCCAAAATCTCCTTAAGCTGATAAGCAACTTCAGCAAAGTCTCAGCATACAAAATCAATGTGCAAAAATCACAAGCATTCTTATATATCATTAACAAACAGAGAGCCAAATCATGAGTGAACTCCCATTCACAATTGCTACAAAGAGAATAAAACACCTAGGAATCCAACTTACAAGGGATATGAAGGACCTCTTCAAGGAGAACTACAAACCACTGCTCAACGAAATAAAAGAGAACACAAACAAATGGAACAATATTCAATATAGTGAAAATGGCCATATTGCCCAAAGTAATTTATACATTCAATGCCATCCCCATCAAGCTACCAATGACTTTCCTCACAGAATTGGAAAAAACTACTTTAAAGTTCATATGGAACCAAAAAAGAGTCCACATTGCCAAGACAATCCTAAGCAAAAAGAACAAAGCTGGAGGCATCATGCTACCTGACTTCAAACTATACTACGAGGCTACAGTAATCAAAACAGCATGGTACTGGTACCAAAAGAGAGACATAGACCAATGGAACAGAACAGAGCCCTCAGAAATAACACCACATATCCACAACCATCTGGTCTTTGACAAACCTGACAAAAACAAGAAATGGGGAAAGGATTCCCTATGTAATAAATGGTGCTGGGAAAACTGGCTAGCCATATGTAGAAAGCTGAAACTGGATCCCTTCCTTACACCTTATACAAAAATTAATTCAAGATGGATTAAAGACTTAAATGTTAGACCTAAAACCATAAAAACCCTAGAAGAAAACCTAGGCAATACCATTCAGGACACAGGCATGGGAAAGGACTTCATGACTAAAACACCAAAAGCAATGGCAACAAAAGCCAAAATAGACAAATGGGATCTAATTAAACTAAAGAGCTTCTGTACGGCAAAAGAAACTACCATCAGAGTAAACAAGCAACCTACGGAATGGGAGAAAATTTTTGCAATCTATCCATCTGACAAAGGGCTAATATCCAGATTCTACAAAGAACTCAAATTTACAAGAAAAAAACAAACAACCCCATCAAAAAGTGGGCAAAGGATATGAACAGACACTTCTCAAAAGAAGACATCTATGCAGCCAACAGACACGTGAAAAAATGCTCATCATCACTGGCCATCAGAGAAATGCAAATCAAAACCACAATGAGATACCATCTCACTCCAGTTAGAATGGCGATCATTAAAAAGTCAGGAAACAACAGGTGCTGGAGAGGATGTGGAGAAATAGGAACACTTTTACACTGTTGGTGGGACTATAAACTAGTTCAACCACTGTGGAAGACAGTGTGGCGATTCCTCAAGGATCTAGAACTAGAAATACCATTTGACCCAGCTATCCCATTACTGGGTATATACCCAAAGGATTATACATCATTCTACTATAAAGACACATGCACGTGTATGTTTATTGTGGCACTATTCACAATAGCAAAGACTTGGAACCAACCCAAATGTCCATCAATGATAGACTGGATTAAGAAAATATGGCACATATACACCATGGAATACTGTGCAGCCAGAAAAAAGGATGAGTTCACGTCCTTTGCAGGGACATGGATGAAGCTGTAAAGCATCATTCTCAGCAAACTATCACAAGGACAGAAAACCAAACACCGCACGTTCTCACTCATAGGTGAGAAGTGAACAATGAGATCACTTGGGACACAGGGCAGGGAACATCACACACTGGGGCCTGTCAGTGGGTGGGGGGCTGGAGGAGGGATAGCATTAGGAGAAATACCTAATGTAAATGATGAGTTGATGGGTGCAGCAAACCAACATGGCACATGTATACCTATGTATGAAACCTGTGTGTTGTGCACATGTACCCTAGAACTTAAAGTGTAATGAAATAAAAAATAATTTAAAAAAAAAACCTTATGGTGTCAAACTCTTTACAGAGGAAAAAATACACATTCAGTTAGGTGAGTTAAAGAAGAATAGAAAAAAAAAATCAGCTTCTAGATTTTTTTTTTTTTTTTTTTTTTTGAGTTACTGTTTCGCCCTCGTTGCCCAGGCTGGAGTGCAATGGCGCAATCTCGGCTCACTGCAACCTCCGCCTCCCGGATGCAAGCGATTATCCTGCCTCAGCCTCCCAAGTAGCTAGGATTACAGGTATGTGCCACCACGCCCAGTTAATTTTTTATATTTAGTAGAGATGGGGTTTCACCATGTTGGTCAGGCCGGTCTCGAAATTCTGACTTCAGGTGATCCTCGGCCTCCCAAAGTCCTGGGATTACAGGTGTGAGCCCCCGTGCCCGGCCATCTTCCAGACTTTTTTTTTTTGAGAGGGAGTCTCGCTCTGTCACCCAGGCTGGAGTGCAGGGGCATGATCTCAGCTCACTGCAACCTCTGCCTCCCAGGTTCAAGCAATTCTCTGCCTCAGTCTCCTGAGTAGCTGGGATTACAGGCACCTACCACCATACACGGCTAATTTTTGTATTTTTAGTAGAGACAGGGTTTCACCATCTTGGCCAGGCTAGTATTGAACTCCTGACCTCGTGATCCACCCACCTCGGCCTCACAAAGTGCTGGGATTCCAGGCATAAGCCACCACGCCCATCCTGGATTTTGTAACAGAAAGAACTAGGCAAAAATATTAAAATGGAGTTAAAATTTTGAACTAATTAAGTTAGCTTTTTTTTTCCTTTTTTTTAAGAGACAGGTTTTTCTTCTGTCACTCCTGGCTTCAGGTGACCTTTCCACCTCGGCCTCTCAAAGTTCTGGGATTACAGGCGTGAGTCCTTGCACTCAGCCTAAATTAGTTTTAAAATGCAGGCCAGGCGCGGTGGCTCACGCTTGTAATCCCAGCACTTTGGGAGGCCGAGGCGGGCGGATCACAAGGTCAAGAGATCGAGACCACGGTGAAACCCCGTCTCTACTAAAAATACAAAAAAATTAGCCAGGCGTGGTGGCGGGCGCCTGTAGTCCCAGCTACTTGGAGAGGCTGAGGCAGGAGAATGGCGTGAACCCGGGAGGCGGAGCTTGCAGTGAGCCGAGATTGCGCCACTGCACTCCAGCCCGGGCGACAGAGCGAGACTCCGTCTCAAAAAAAAAAAAAAAAAAAAAAATGCAGACCTGGCCGGGCGCAGTGACTCACGCCTGTAATCCCAGCACTCTGGGAGGCCGAGACAGGTGGATCACCTGAGGGTGGGGCTTCGAGACCAGCCTGACCAACATGGAGAAACCCCATCTCTACTAAAAATACAAAATTAGCCGGGTGTGGTGGCACATGCCTGTAATTCCAGCTACTCGGGAGGTTGAGGCAGGGGAATCACTTGAACCCGGGAGGTGGAGGTTGCAGTGAGCCAAGATCGCACCACTACACTCTAGCAGGGGCAACAGGAGCAAAACTCCTCTCAAAGAAAAAAAAAAAAGCTGAGTTAATGGCCAGGCACAGTGGCTCACGCCTGTAATCCCAGCAGTTTGGGAAGCCGAGGCAGGCAGATCACCTGAGGTCAGGAGTTCAAGACCATCCTGTCCAACATGGTGAAACCCCGTCTCTATCTCTACAGAAATACAAAAATTAGCCAGGCGTAACAGTGGGTGCCTGTAATACCAGCTACTCGGAAGGCTGAGGCAAGAGAATTGCTCGAACCCAGGAGGTGGAGGTTGCAGTGAGCTAAGCTGGCGCTCCAGCCTAGGTGACAGAGCGAGATTCCTTCTAAAAAAAAAAACAGAGTTAAATAATTTTTGAAAGTATTCTGAATTCACTGTTTTCAAAACTGAAGATTATTTATACTGCCAAATCCTACGTATTTAATATTTTAAGTTAATGTGATCCCCTAAGATAAAGAAATACAGTTTTCTATGCAAAAGCTACATCAGCTTGGGGGTTAGCAAAAGTTAGGATAAATCTGCACCTCTTCTTCTGGCAGCATCTTTCTCCGCCCATCCTTCACCGGAAATCCACTTCCAAAGTCTTTTGAGGAGATATCTGCTCCATATTCCACAATAACATCTTCTTCAATGCTGCTTACCAGCCGCCAAAATTCCTTTTCTACTAATTCTGTGGGAACCATCTACACAGGGAAAACAAAGATGACAAATTATTAAACCACTATAACTATAACCCATATAACATAATACACAGGGTCAAGTAAACACAAACCCATGATGAGATTAAAAATCTTCTGATTCCCTAGAGCAGTAAAGACCGAGATCCTAGCTTTTTCCACTGAGAACAAGGAAAAGCTGAGACAACTCGGACGTTCAGAAAAACATAATGAACTGTGCTGCTCTTTTCTGAAAGAAACTGTTTCCCAAGTAAGGACAAAGATGAACTAGGAAATCAAGGAGAAATAAGGAAATGTAAACAGGAAGACTAAATTGTTTTAACCGCTTCTATTTTATGCCTTTTATGATTTTAACACAAAATTTCATTTTCTTTTTGTTTTTAATTATACTTTAAGTTCTACATTGGGTATTTCTCCTAATGCTATCCCTCCCCTAGTCCCCCACCCCCGGACAGGCCCCGGTGTGTGATGTTCCCCTCCCTGTGTCCATGTGTTCTCATTGTTCACCTCCCACTTCTGAGTGAGAACGTGGGGTGTTTAGTTTTCTGTTCCTGTGTTAGTTTGCTGAGAATGATGGTTTCCAGCTTCATCCATGTCCCTGCAAAGGACATGAACTTATCCTTTTTTATGCCTGCATAGTATTCCATGGTATATATGTGCCACATTGTCTTCATCCAGTCTATCATTGATGGGCATCTGGGTTGGTTTCAAGTCTTTAAAGCAAGACTACATTTTAGTAACTATAGCAAAATTTTTTGACAGGGACTAAAAAAGCCTAAGATATCCTAGGAAAAGAAGCAAACCCCACAGTAAAAATAACTGAAGAAAAGCAGCAACTGCCCAATACTTTATGCTTTTCTGTAAAGGATTACTCATATAGGGCTAAAATAACAATTCGAGCATCAAAATAGACTTTACAGCTGGGCGTGGTGGCTCACACCTGTAATCCCAACACTTTGGGAGGCCGAGGCAGGCAGATCACTTGAGGTCAGAAGATTGAGACCAGCCTGGGCGAGAGTGAAATTCCATCTCTATTAAAAATACAAGAATTGGTTGGGCACAGTGGTTCATGGCTGTAATCCTAGAACTTTGGGAGGCCAAGGCGAGTGGATAACCTGAGGTCAGGAGTTCAAGACCAGCCTAACCAATATGGTGAAACCTTGTCTCTACTAAAAATACAAAAATTAGCTGGGCGTGGTGGCAGGCACCTATAGTCCCAGCTACTCGGGAGGCTGAGGCAAGAGAATCACTTGAACCCAGGAGGCAGAGGTTGCAGTGATAACCTGAGGTTAGGAGTTCAAGACTAGCCTGACCAATATGGTGAAACCCCGTCTCTACTAAAAATACAAAAATTAGCTGGGTGTGGCAGCAGGCGCCTGTAGTCCCAAATCGGGAGGCTAAGGCAGGAGAATCACTTGAACCCGGGAGGCAGAGGTTGCAGTGAGCCGAGATTGTGCCACTGCACTCCAGCCTGGGTGACAAAGCAAGACTCCGTCTCAAAAAAAAAAAGAGTAAACTGAAGGCTTTGGACTCAGGTAAATCTTTGTACCTCCCCAGACTGACCTAAAAGATAGCTTACTCACATGGACTGGCATATTAAAATAATCAGACTTAAAATTATCTGCCATCTCTCCAAAGCTCTGAAGTGTATACTCTCGTACAGCTTGTTCAAATCCAAAGGCTTCTCGAGGTTTGCTACATTCCTGGAAAGAAAAAATACGTAAGATTAACTTACTGAAACTAAACTAAAGAAAGCTTTAAGGCTCTTAGTTCTAACTTCTTTGATCATTTCCCTAGGTAAAGCAAATCCAATCAACCCTAGACAACAAAACAAATATCGGCTACTTACAATACAGTATCATGAAGTTATTTTCTAGAGCCTCGACTTCATTGTCACAGCCTTCCAATAGGAAGGTAGTACTAAGACGGCTTTAGATCCAGAGGTAGCATTAAGTTCTGGCACTAAGACAAGCATCTAACTGACTACTGACTTGGTATCATGCCTAGGGATGCCTAACATTCTTGGCATACCAGTGGTTTTGGCCATGGAGGAAATAAATGTTCATGGAGGAAGGAAAGGTAATGGATAAGGGGACAGCCACTGGATTGTGAGGATATCAGACTAAGAGAATAGTTTGTTCACACTACCAATCACTATGACCAATGTCTTAACACAAATACTCACTTAGAGTAGAACTGCCTCTGAATCTTTTAACCTTGAGAATAGCAAATAAGTAACAATTCAAAGGCCATACAAGACCTTTGAATGCATTTACATACACCCAGTCAACTCTTTCTCTTTAATGTCCTATCACAGTATTTTGTTAAAATAAGTAAACAGACAAGGAATTTCACGACAATGACAACACTATAATCTTTCACTAAGAAAAATTTAGCACAATCAAGTAAAAATTTGGGCAAGCTAAAAGATACCATCAGGGCCCGGCACAGTGGCTCGTGTCTGCAATCCCAGCACTTTGGAAGGTCAAGGCAGGTGGACCACTTGAGTCCAGGAGTTTAGACCAGCCTGGCCAACATGGTAAAACCTTGTCTCTACAAAAAATACAAGAATTAGCTGGGCGTGGTGGCATACATCTGTAGGGAGGCTGAGCTGGGAGTATCACCTGAGCCCAAAAGCCAGAGGCTGCAGTGAGCTGAGATCGCGCCACTGCACTGTAGCCTGAGCGAGAGGCTGTAGACCCTGTCTCAAAAAAGTAAATAAATAAATAAACAGTAAATAAATAAAAGGTACCGTCAGTTTATTCAACAGCATGAAATTGGATGCATAAATCCCAAGTTCTACAGCTTCATGTCTAGTTATACTTTTTTTAATAGAGAAAAAACAATCTATGATTTTGTTCATTTTTATTGTTGCCCAGCAATATCAATATTCTAAGTCAAGTCTCATCATCTGTAGCAATAAACAGAAAGACCTAACCAACAGTCAGAAAAAGAAACTTTGAAAGGCAAGCTACCACAATACAATTGTTACATTTCCATTCAATATAGATATTTTAAGTCCTGGAAATTGGCCAGGCATGGTGGCTCAAGCCTGTAATCCCAGCACTCTGGGAAGCCGAGACAGGCAGATCACGAGGTCAAGAGACTGAGACTATCCTGGCCAACATGGTGAAACCATGGTCTCTACTAAAAATACAAAAATTAGCTGGGTGTGGTGGCTCACGCCTGCAGTCCCAGCTACTTCGGAGGCTGAGGCAGGAGAATCACTCGAACCCGGGAGGTGGAGGTTGCAGTGAGCTGAGATCACACCATTGCATTCCAGCCTGGCGACAGAGTGAGACACCATCTCAAAAAAAAAAGTCCTGGAAATTTTAAACACTACATAATGAAGAGAGAATGACAAAAGGATACATATCTGGGAATATGTTTATATGTATGTGTATATGCATGTATTATTATTTTTAGTTAAAAAAAGGATCCATAGAGGTTAGACTTGTACCTCAGCGACACATTTAGGACACCTCCAGTCTCCTTTGGGCACATCAGGTAGTGGAGGAATTAGACAAAATGTATGATAGCTGTCATCACATCCATCACACAAAAGCAATTTATCTTCATTGTTTCCCCGACCACAAAACATACAAACATAGAGATCAACCTGTTAAAAATAAATAAATAAAAGTCTATTTTCTATAATAAATAATAAATTTTTACCAGGAACTCCTTAGCTGAAATAAACAAAATAATGCAACTGAAAAGTAAACATAACTAAATCCTGAATGTCTATTTCAAGTAATTGTATTAAAACAGCTTTTCATAAAACTCCCTAAATTTCCTTCCAGAGTTTTTACAAGCAAGTTAATAAAGGTATATCAAGCTGTTAGAATAAAGAAAGACTACAGGCCAGGCACAGTGGCTCACGCCTGTAATCCTAGCACTTTGGGAGCTACAGTGGGCAGATCACGAGGTCAGGAGATCAGGACCATCCTGGCTAACACAGTGAAACCCCACCTCTACTAAAAATACAAAAAATTAGCCGGGCGTGGCGGCACACACCTGTGGCCCCAGCTACTCGGGAGGCTGAGGCAGGAGAATGGCGTGAACCTGGGAGGCGGAGCTTGGAGTGACCTGAGATCACACCACTGCACTCCAGCCTGGGTGACAGAGCAAGACTCCGTCTCAAAAAAAAAAAAAAAAAGAAAGAAAGACTACAAATCCGGGTATTTGAAAATCAATTTACATGTATTTTTTAAAATACCATGTCCTTCTTCCCATATACAAATACTCTTTGATAGAGAATGAATACTGAGACTGTCTATAATAGAACTCAACAATTTACACAGATTAATTTTCATGCTCTCACTTGGTTACCCATAAGGTATATGACTTACAGGAAGCAGCCTACGTATGTAGGACAAAGCAAGGTTAACAACATAAACAAAGGCTGTAACTTCATAGATTTGCCATCAAGTCTTCTAACCAAATTAGCTAACTAAACACATACCATGATCTACCAGGATAGAAAGTGCAAAACTATAATAAAAATAAATCCTTTCCCTCCTGACAGACCCCAAAACACTTACAAAGTTAACAGAGAGAGTGCCTTTCCGTTGTCTCATTTGCATGTTAAATGCGTCTGACCTGTTGGTAACTTTTCGTCTTCTGGTGACCTCATCTTGAAATAAAAAGTTATACAATAATAGTAAAAACTAATGTTGAGAGCTTACTATGGACCAGACACTATTTAAAATTATTTAGATTAGTTAAAATCTTACAACTGTTTATCTAGAGGTAGATATACTATTTATTATCTCTCACTGAAGATGAAGAACCTGAGGTACAGCAAAGGTAATAACTTGCTCAAAATCATACAGCAAGGCAGATTTAAGATTCTAATCCAGTCACGTAAAATCCACAGAGCTTACCCATTAATGCTGTATGTGTATGCAGTACGTACTACATACAACCTGCAGGTATTACTTGGAGGAACTCCCAAATTAGGGACTAATTTCTAAGACTGTTGACAGCCAATACTATAATTACAAGAGTAACAAAAATAAAGTACTTAATTCTTAAAAAGGAAATATTATTATTACAATGTATTTAGTAAGTCTTATTACATGGGATGTTTTAAGAGAGATGGAACAATATTATTTAATCTTCTAGAGTTCAGTCCACTATCTGAATTGTATGACTTAACTACACATCTAAGTACACAGTAATTAGTATTTGTGACTGTAGCATTTCATTAAGTTCTCATATAGTCAAAACATATCCAGCCTAATCTTTGTTAAACACTTTTAAAATTGACATGTTACATAGAGAGAACAGTGGAACTTGATCTTTGCACCAGCCGTTCTACTGACAAAAATCTTCCACATGTGAAGCCGAGAGTAACAGACTTACTAAAGAAAAGTTTCTTCAAATGAACTGACATAATATATCAAGGGCAATTACTTTAAAAATTAAAATTATGGTTAGAATTTTAAAATTCTAAGCTTCTCCCAGTATGTTGATACTAAGAGTTATAAGCTTTAGCTCACTAGGTAAGAACCATTAATTCCACCATTCTCTCATAAACCAGCCTTTAGAAACTGCAATAAATTTGTGTGTCATACATTACACATAGAGAAGGAAAATCCTCTCTTCCAAAATCATAAAAATTCAACATAAGATTGCTCTTCACACCTTAAATTTAAGAGATCTGGCATTAAAAAAGGCGATTTGCCTAGGAACCACATTGCAATTTTACAATTCTTAACAAATTCCCAGCACAGACTGCAATTCAAGTATCATTTGAATTTTTTTTACAATCACATTCTACCTTATCTCTTTTCATGATCAAATAACAAATTTTACCTTCTTTATCTTTTGTTCCCATTGCCAGGCCCACAACCTTGGGCCCAGCCCCAAAAATCTGAAGTTTCTTCAGTTCCGTGTTTCTACTCACATCTCCAGATTCTGACTAAAAAATAAGCAAAATTCACATTAGCATAATCATGCTGATTCATGCATTTATTTTTTTACCCAAGGAAAGTTTCAGGATCCTCCTCAACATGAAAGAACAAATTATTGGATTTCCACTCACTGCCTCATTACCACAGTTGAAAACAGTCACCAAAACACTATTCAACACCCAGATTCCTTTCCACAAAATAAAACTCGTGTATGACTCATAAAAGCATAGTTGTCAAGCTGTCTAAAGACAGACACTGCTGGTTATCACACAATAGAAAGCCCCACTTCTAACTTCCTACTAGACACCTTTATTTGATTAGAGGGCATCTCAGGACATGAATTGTGACTGTCCTAAGCCAATCATACTAACCTCATTTTTCTTTGTTGGTGATGACATTAAAAAATTGTACTGGAAGCCCCTGGGAAAGACTGCCATCTTCTAATAAAAGGCAAATGGCCAGACGCAGTGGCTCACACCTGTAATCCCAACACACTGGGAGGCCAAGGTAGGTGATCATTTGAGCTCAAGAGTTACAGACCGGCCTGGACAACACAGGGAGACCCCATCTCTACAAAAAGTACAAAAATTAGCCAGTCATGGTGGTGTGCATCTGTAGTCCCAGCTACTTGGGGACCCCATCTCTACAAAAAGTACAAAAATTAGCCAGTCATGGTGGTGTGCATCTGTAGTCCCAGCTACTTGGGAGGCTGAGGTTGGAGGATCACTTGAGTTTAAGAGGTTGAGGCAGTTAGGCGAGATCACGCTGCTGCACTCCACCCTGGGCGACAGACAAGCGAGACCCTGAATCAATCCATCAACGGGAAAGCTTCTCTCAGCCCGGGCAACATAGTGACCCCCCGTTTCTACCGAAAAAAAAAAAAAAAATTAAAAATTAGCTGGGCTTGGTGGCACGAACCTCAAGTCCTAGCTACCCAAGAGACTGAGGCAGAAAGATCACTTGAAGCCCTGGAGTTCAAGGCTGCAGCGAGCCATGATTGTCCTACCACACTCCAGCCTGGGTGACAGAAAAAGACCCGTCTTAAAAAAAAAAAAAAAAAAAAGAGGAGGAAAGCATCTTAAAGAATAAGCCCTTTTGGAGGCCGGGCGCGGTGGCTCACGCCTGTAATCCCAACACTTTGGGAGGCCAAGGAGGGCAGATCACGAGGTCCGGAGTTCTAAACTAGCCTGCCCAATATAGTGAAACCCCATCTCTACTAAAAATACAAAAATTAGCCAGGCATGGTGGTGCGTGCCTATAGTCCCAGCTACTTGGGAGGCTAAAGCAAAAGAATTGCTTGAACCCAGGAAGTGGAGGTTGCAGTGAGCTGAGATTGCATCACTGCACTCCAGCCTGGGCCACAGAGCAAGACTCAGTCTCAA
Organism: Hylobates moloch; assembly: GCF_009828535.3. Classification (NCBI taxonomy): domain Eukaryota; kingdom Metazoa; phylum Chordata; class Mammalia; order Primates; family Hylobatidae; genus Hylobates; species Hylobates moloch. The sequence continues at coordinate 372,350 of NW_026652283.1, forward strand.
AAAAAAAAAAAAAAAAAGAGTAAGTCCTTTTGCCCCAACTCCCTTCCTTCCTGCTAAGGGACTCTGTCTGGTGAAAGCATGGTGCTAGACTCTGCAGCAGCCATACTTCAACTGGGAGGAAATTTATCACCCACACACTGAAGAAAGCAAGGCAGAAAGATGGAAAGAGCCTGGGCCCTTCACCAATCCTAGAACTACTGAACTCTGAAAATCTTATGTAAAAATGTGTTCTTATGTGAAAAATTAGTTATTAATGTTTAAGCTACTAATATTTGTTTAATGTTTAAGTTCTAATACTTGAAAGTGAGAGGATCCTGACAGATTCTGGTATTCAATCTTGAATTAAGATTAACCATATTCTCTGAATATAGACTAATAGCTAAAATTTATTTTAAGTGTGTAAATAAAGAATAAGCATAAAAATAACCCAGGATAAAATACAGACTACTTTATAAGTCTGTGGCTACATAACAAATGATGTATGCAATCTAGACTAATAAAAGATCATGTAAGTACAAAACCTAAATGCCATTTCAGTATTTATCTTTAAACTTTTGTAGACTGATTTGGTTATACTAACCAACTTCTACTGTTAGTCGAACAATAAATATAACACTACACATTCTTTACCATTATTAAAGCAGAGTATATAACAATAAAGCTGATGTATGTTGAGTAAATAGTATGTGCCATATCTAAGTACTTTAATCAATTGGTCCTTACAACAACCTTTTCAGAAAAGAAATGAAGTTCCAAAAAGTAGAATAAAACAACATTCTTTGATCTAAAACTCAAAATAACAAAATTAAAAAGGACCTTCCACCTGAACATTTTAATTCTCTACTTAAAAAATAACAACAGGCCAGGCACGATGACTCACACCTGTAAATCCCAGCTCTTTGGGAGCCCGAGGCGGGTGGATCAAGAGGTCCGTAATTCAAGACCAGCCTGGACAATATGATGAAACCCCGCTTCTACTAAAAATACAAAAATCAGCCGCATGTGGTGGCAGGCGCCTGTAATCCCAGCTACTCACAAGGCTGAGGCAGGGAACTGCTTGAACCCGGGAGGCAGACGTTGCAGTGAGGCGAGATCATGCCACTGCACTCCAGCCTGGGTGACAGAGCGAGACTCCATCTCAAAAAAATAAATAAATAATAAATAATAAAAAATTTAAAAAAACAATAAAAAGACTACATATTAGATCTTTAGAACAAATTTAAAGCAGTGATCACAGGAAATTTTACAGTCTTAAACATTTCAATAAAAACAAAAGAATAAAATTAAATTCCCAACTCAAAACACTAGGAAAAAACTAGAAGATAAACCAAAAGAACTGTGGTGCTGGATTACAGCTGGATTAGAGTATGAATGCAAATATCAAGTCATAACTTTTTAAAAATTTATTTTCTAGCTCTGACCATTTAAAAGAGCCTAGAAGCAATGACATCCCAGTGGGAACAAGCACACCATGTGCTCAGATCACGGTTTCTAAATACCATTTCAAATACATAACAAACCAGGATCCCTAGGAAAAATTTCAGACATAATAGCAGCCAGCACTTGTTTAAAGATTGGACATAGAGTATAGGGAAATAAAGAAATCAAGGAGTTTGATTCATTTGATTCACTCAAAGGCTTTTACAGCTGGCCATGGTGGCTCATGCCTGTAATCCCAGCACTTTGGGAGGCCAAGGCAGGCAGATCACTTGAGCCCAGGAATGAGACCAACCTGGGCAACATGGCAAAACCCTGTCTCTACAAACATACAAAAATTAGCTGAGTGGTGATGTGTACTTATGGTCCCAGCTACCTGGGAGGCTGAGGTGGGAGGATGGCTTTAGCCTAGGAGGCAGAGGTTGCGATTAGCCAAGACTGCGCCACCGCACTCCAGCCTGGGTGACAGAGCCACACGCTGTCCCAAAAAAAAAGGGAGGGGGGGGTGGGAGGGAAGGAGGAAGGGAAGAAGGAAGGGAGGCAAGGAGGGAGGGAGGCAGGCAAGGAAGGAGGGAGGCAGGCAAGGAGGGAGGGAGGGAGGAAAGGAGGAAGGGAGGAAACAAGGAAAGAAGGAAGAGGTGATAATACATTATCTTTTAGATGTATTGAATTTGGCAAACCCATGCTGTAGCCAATAAGGAGTACACATGTATAAGTACACACACACCCCTGATGAAAATAAAAGGATGGATGTTAAGACAGATTTGGGCTGGGTGCGATGGCTCACAACTGTAATCCCACCACTTTGGGAGGCTGAGGCAAGCAGATCACTTGAGGCCAGTTTGAGACCAGCCTGGCCAAAATGGTGAAACCCTGTCTCTACCAAAAATATAAAAAATGAGCCAGGCGCAGTGGCATGTGCCTGTAATCCCAGCTACTCAGGAGGCTGAGGAAGGAGAATCGTTTGAACCCGGGAGACAGAGGTCACAGTGAGCCAAGATCATGCCACTGCACTCCAGCCTGGGAGATACAGCAAGACTCTGTCTAAAAAAAACAAAGACAAGATTTGAGAGTTCTGAGCATTACAGGTAGTACTTGAAATCACATGCAGATGAGACAGCTAAGGACAGTGAAGACAGAAAAGGACCAAAGATACAAAATAAAGGGAAGAGAGAAGAGACAACAAAGATGGTCAGAATATAAGGAGGAAAACCAGAAGAGAGAGGTATCACACAAATGAAAGAAAAATCAAGTTAATCTAATTTCAAGGACAGGAGTCAACAACCACATTAAACATATACATGACCAGAGATCAATTAAGATATTAAATGAAAAGGAGAATCTCAGAATTTGACAATTAAAAACTCAGTGGTAACTTGGACAGTGCAGTTTCAATAAAATTACTTAGCTCAAAGTTAGATTATAGAGTATAAAGACTAAACAGATGTTGAGGAAACTGAGACAATAAAGACTATTTGTCAAGAAACTTCTACGTGAAAAGACGCAAGGATAAGGCATTATGTAAGAAGAGGGCTTTTATGTTTAAGATGATAGAGACTTAAATACATATTGGGAGGAATGGAATTCAACAGACAGAGGTGGGAGAGAAAGATTTCTCAGTATGTTGAAATCACTAAAGATGCCAGAATGGATGGAAGTGGAGGGATTATCCTTGAAGAGAAAGGTACATTTTGCCCACAGAGATAGACAAAGACTAAGTATGAATACCAGTAGTTTTGTGCATGGGGCAAGAAGCTAAAGTTCTACCAGAAAGCCTTTATTTTCTTTCTGAAATAGAAAACTAGGAATGAACGGCAGACATTCAACAGAATTAAGTACAAATTACGAGTTGAAAAAATTCTTGATTTCAAATCCTGAAATAGCTTATCAACCAATCTGAATACAGTGACAACTATCACAAACGGTAAAAGCGTTCCATGTAGTGCCCCCCCGCCCCCATTTTTTCTTTTTTTTTTTTTTTTTGGCGGAGTCTTGCTCTGTCGCCCAGACTGGAGTGCAGTGGCGTGATCTTGGCTCGCTGCAAGCTCCGCCTTCCAGGTTCACGCCATTCTCCTGCCTTAGCCTCCCGAGTAGCTGGGACTACAGGTGCCCACCACCACGCCCAGCTAATTTTTTTGTATTTTTAATAGAGATGGGATTTCACCATGTTAGCCAGGATGGTCTTGATCTCCTGACCTCGTGATCCGCCTGCCTCAGCCTCCCAAAGTCCTGGGATTACACGCGTTGAGCCACGATGCCCGGCCTGTAGTCCCCATTTTTATAATGAAGAAAAGCATTAGGAATAGGCAAGACATCTTCATGGTTTCAAGGTGAACATCAAAAAAAATTTAATCACAAGCTGGTAACTGGTGAGATGGACAGGAGCAATTGGAGCAACTCTTCAAAGCAGAATCAACATGTCAAAGGGACCAGCAATCAGTGTTTACCCAAATCACTGTATACCCAAAGATGATCAGAACTTCTGAGACCAATCGCACTAATAAAAATGACTTAACAACTAAACCAGAGTTTACTAATTTATAATGGGGTTATCACTTTCCAATGAATTTCCATAAAAGTCACATTCCTATCCAGGTTACCTACCTTTCTACTTTCAAAAGGTACCTAAAAAGCTGAGTATTCAGAAAACATAAACATAAACTCAGAAAAAGAAAGGCAGAAATGGCATAACGGAGAGATAGTCCCTGATCTGTAGAAAAGCAAGATGAAGTATTAATAGTCTGCCTCTCCCGACCTCTCCTCTACACAACATCAGATTCAGTGTCTCTTGTTAACAGCAGTTTTATCCTGCTTCTGATACCCACTTTTGATGCCAATCATTCCCATCTCTATACTACATTGTTTCCTTGAATGTTAAAATCAATTAGGATTCAGTGAAGTTGCTTTTCCTGTCCATCTATATGTTAACGTACATGGATTAAATCTAAGGAGTTCTAAGGGCACCTCACTTTCTCAGTCTCCAAACTTGTCTTCACTAAAAACCTTAAAAGACCACAGAGAAAAGGAAACAGGGGTTTGAAAGAGAAGCAAAGCTTGGGGAAAAAAAAAAGAAAAGAAAGAAAGAAAAGGAAGAAATAAATAGGGGAAGGGGGGAATCAGGCAAAAAATAAATTAGGGCATTTTTCTTCTGATGTACTAGGCTTTGAAATTATTTTAGGTTACACGAACACTACCGTAGTTAAACTGGAATGGCTCAGACACTAAGAAATTTATACTCTGGTTTTTAAAGGAATGGTAGGTGAAAAATAAAAACCACACTTTCCTATTCATCTCACTTCTGCTACCCATAAAAATAAAATACACTAGAATTCATCAGCATGTCTATAAAATTGGCACTACAGTATCCGGGGTCACCCTCTGATTTGCCATCCCTGTCAGAAACTACTAAAAAATTAACAAAGAACTTTCTAAATCAAATTACGCCACATTTCACAATTTATTCTCCATTCATCTCAAAGGTAAATGAAAAATATGGCTCAAGTTTTAAAGAACAACAGTATGTGAGTGGCCTCCCATGACCAGGTAACTGTTCCACACAGTTAATGCATTTAAAACTCCCATTAAAAATGGCCCATAAGCCAGGCACAGCAGCGCACACCAACCAGCAATACTCAAGAGGCTGAGGCAAGAGGATCACTTGAGCCAAGGAGTTCAAGGCTAGCCTGGGCAACATCATGAGACTACATCTTTATTTAAAAATTTTAAAAAGCCCAAGACATTGATACCTGAGACTTCACCCGTCTTGTTCTCTTCGGCAGAATGTTCATTCTTGTGCCTGGCTCTGGGGAAGTTTGGGTATCAGTGCTGAGAACCTCAGGCTCCACTTTTTCTTTAAGATCTAAATTAGGCATCTGCACACCCTAAAAGATCAGAGCACAGAAAGAGAACAGGTTCACTGATAAGAAATCATGTTGGAGAATCAGTGTAAAAATAATAAATTGCCAATGAATCCCTAAAACTAGATTGCAATTATTTCTCAAACTGACATGCAGCTATCCCTATCAAAATCCTGGCAGGCTTTTTGTTGTTGTTAAAATTGAAAGCTGACCCTAAAATTTATTTGGAAATGTAAGTTGTTTAGAAATTTTGAAAAAGAACGAAAAAACTTACACTACTGAATATCAACATTTACCATAAAGCTATAGTACTCAAGACAATGCAGTACTGGTTTTAGGGCAGACATATAAATCAGTGCAACAAAAACAGAGTTCAGAAATAAACCCACACATTTATGGTCAACTGATCTCCAACAATGGTGGTGAGTTAAATCAGTGGGAAAAGGATAGCCTTTTAAACAAATGGTGCTGGTACTACTCAATATTCATATACACCCTTCCCCACCAAAAAATAAACTGACATCTTCACCTCATACTATACATACAAAAAAAGCCTCAAAATGCATCACTGACCAAAATATAAAAGCCAAAACTGTAAAATTTCTACATTAAAGCAAAGAAGAAAATCTTTGTGACCTTGGAAAAGATTTCTTAAATATGACACCAAAAGCACAATCCATAGAAGGAAAAAAGAAATAAATAAATGGTTCTTCAAAAAGTCACCATTACAAAAATGAAAAGATAAAAGAGTAGGAGAAAATATCTGCAAGTCATTTACCTGATAAAGGACTTGTACAAAACCTGTATAACAAATTCACAAGTATAAGACAAACAACCCAATTAAAAAAAGATCTGAACAGACACTTCACCAAGATATGCAAATGGCTAATATGAATATGAAAATATGCACATCACTAGTCATTAGAGAAATGCAAATTAAAACCACAATAAAGTATCACTATACAACTAACTAGAATGGCTATAATTTAAAAAACTGACAATACCAAGTGTTGACCAGGATGTGGAAAAACTAGAAGCCTCTACATTATTGGTGGGAAAGTAAAATGATTCAGCCATTTTGGAAAACAACTTGGCAGTTCTTAAAAATTTACACAGGCGGGGTGTGGTGGCTCACGCCTATAATCTCAGCACTTTAGAAGGCCAAGGCAGGTGGATCACTTGAAGTCAGGAGTTCAAGACCAGCCTGGCCAACATGGTGAAACCCTGTCTCTACTAAAAATACAAAAATTAGCTGAGGGTGGTGGTGTGCACCTGTAGTCCCAGCTACTCTACTCAGGAGGCTAAGGCAGGAGAATCACTTGAACCCGGGAGGCGGAGGTTGCAGTGAGCCGAGTTCACGCCACCACACTCCAGCCTGGGTGACACGGCAAGAGTCCATCTCAAAAAAAAAAAAAAAAAATTTACACATAAACTTACCATATAACCCAGCAATTCCACTCCCAAGTACCTACCCAAGAGAAATGAAAACATATATCCACTCAAAGACTTGTCTATGAATATTCATAGCATTATTCATAATAGCCATAAACTGGAAACAATCTAAATGTGCATCAACTGGTAAACAAAATGTGGTATATCCATTCAATGGAATATTATTCAGCCATAAAAATGAAGTACTGACACATGCTATAGCATGGCTGAACTTTTTATTTGAGACAGGGTCTCACTCTGTCACCCAGGCTGCAGTGCAGTGGCACGATCTCAGCTTACTGCAACCTCCATCTCCCAGGCTGAAGCAATCCTCCTACCTCAGTCTCTGGAGTAGCTGGGACCAAGGCGCACACCACCATACCTGGCTAACTTTTTGTATTTTTAGTAGAGACAGGGATTCACCATGATGCCTAGGCTGGTCTCAAACTCCTGGCCTCAAATGATCCACACACCTCAGCCTCCCACAGTGCTGAGATTACAGGCATTAGCCACCGCATCCAGCCAACATGGCTGAACTCTGAAAACATTAGGCTAAGTGAAAAAAGCCAGACACAAAATCATATTGTATGATTACACCTAGGTGAAAGTTCTAGAAAAGGCAAACTACAGAGCCAGAAAGCAGGTCAGGAATTGCCTGTGTTGGGGGGTGGAACACAAACCAACTACAAATGAACAAGAGAATTTTGGAGGCTAGTGGAAGTGCTCTAAAACTGGATCACAGTGATCACTGCATAAATGTAGAAATTTATTAAAGCTTACCAATGGTGCACCCACAAAGGGTGAACTATGGTATATAAATTATACCTAATAAAGCTGTTTTAGAAAAATTCATGAAACAAACAGGACTTTTTCAAAAAGTTTCAGTCATAAAGGTTTAGAGAACATTCATTTCCATTATTCTTTATCTTGTAAACCATCAAAAACAACTATGATATACACATACAGTGTATGATATACACTTTGCTTCCCCAAATTTTGGTTCCTGCTAACTTGGGTTAAACACAGTCTAAAGTTTATACTTGGGCAAACTGGATTTATCAACTTTGTCTAAAAAGAATAATGCATCTCACCATAAGGCTCACACCAGACTGGAAAAGCTCATATGGGTAGAGAATTCTTTCATAATGTGACTTCAAAAGAGACCCAGTTCCTTTTCCTGGCAGATATCCCAAGCGACTACCCACTTTAGACCATTTCTTCTCTTTGGTGACCATTTCAAAACCTCCTTTGCTGGCAACAATCTGAAAAGAAAGTAAAAGTTGCTTAGAGAAAAAAGGTAGATTCCAGCATCCTGACTCTTAAGTCTTGTCTACTAAATAGAAAAATTATTCAGGGCTTAAATTTAAAATTTCCTTTCAATGAGTATCTAACTAAACTGACACTTGTCAACATTTAGAGTAAGAAATAGAAACAATGCTTTTCAGAGGTTTAAAATTAACATTGTGCCTACCTTCAAACCAAGCATTCAAAAATATTTAATGAATTAATACTCTGTACAGTACACACTGTGTGAAAACTAAACACACGTATAGACAGACTATCTACTTAAGGAACTCACAATATGAAATGAGAATAAAAACAGATAAAAAATAGATATGAAAATAAATGTTATATAATACAAAATAAACATAAATCCTGAAATTAGAAATAACCAAGTAACTTACAGAACTTAACAAAAATGTCAATCAAACCATGAATACAGAGGACAGTTTTGAAAAATAGGCTATAATTTTTCAAAAGGACAAGAGTTTTATATGGAAGATTATAAAGGAACACTGAGAAAAGATGAGGTTGCAGTAGATTTACCGATACGGAGTACAGAACATATTAAGGTAGAAAATGACAAGACAAATTGGCTAACTTGGCTGAATGGTCACATCAAGCCAGGCACTCTACAGAATACGTATTTCAAAGCTCCTTAACGTCCAGGAGCTGTTATTATACATCTCTTAGGCTCTAAAATACAGTCATGCACTGCATAACATTTTGGTCAAATATAGACCGCATATGACAGTGCTCTCATAAGATTATAATACCATATTCTTACTGAACCTTTGTGTTTAGATACATACACAAATACTTACCATTGTGTTACACTGCCTACAGTATTCAGTACAGTAACAGGCTGTACACCTTTAGTCTAGGAGCAACAGGCTATACTACATAGCCTAGGTGTGCAGTAGGCCATACCATCTGGGTTTGTTTAAGTACATTCTATGATGTTTGCACAATAATGAAATCCTCATGTTTTTCACGACATATCCCTATCATTAAGTGACATGATTGTACAGGCAGTTTTCAATTTCACTGACAATAAAGGGGACTGTGACACAGTGTTCGAACTCAGTTTCTCCTATTTGATTGAGTATATACTACTGTATCTTACTACATAAAAAAAAGTTAAAGCCAGGCATAGTGGCTCACATCTGTAATTCTAACACGTTGGGAGGCCAAGGCAGGAGGATCACTTGAGCCCAGGAGTTTCAAACCATGCTGGGCAATATAGTGAGGCCCCCATCTCTACAAAAAAATTTAAAAATTAGCTGGGCAGGTCGGGCAGGGTGGCTCATGCCTGTAATCCCAGGACTTTGGTAGGCAGAGCTGGGCAAATAGCCTGAGTTCAGGAGTTCAAGAGCAGCCTGGGCAACAAAGCGAAACCCCGTCCCTTCTAAAAAATATATACAAAAAATTAGCCAGACGTGGTGGTACACACCTATAATCCCAGCTACTCAGGAGGCTGAGGCCCAAGAATCACTTGAACCCAGGAGGCAAAGGTTGCAGTTAGCTGAGAATGTGCCACTGCACTCCAGCCTGGGCAGTAGAGTGAGACTCCATCTCAGAAAAAAAAAAAAAAAATTAACCGGGCAGGTGGTGTACCTGTAGTTCCCAGCTACCTGGGAGGCCAAGGCAGGAGGATCAGTTGAGCCCAGGAGATCAAGGCTGCAGTAAGCCATGATCACACCACTGCACTCTGGCCTGGCTGACCCTGTCTCAAAAAAAAAAAAAAAGTTAAAAGTTAAAAATAAAATTATCATATGATCCTGCAATTTCACTTCTAGGTATATACTCAAAGAACTGAAAGGAGGGACTCAAACAGATTCTTGCACACTGATGTTCACAGCAGCAATATTCTTGAGAGTCAAAACAGAACCCAAAAGTTTATCAACAGATACATGAATAAACGAAATGTAGTATAACAAAATACAATGGAATATTATTCTGCCTTAAAAAGAAAGTGCTGATACATCCCAAACATGAATGAATTTTGAAAATATAAAATAAGCCGGACACAAAATGATGACTACTGTATAACTCCATTTACATAAGCTACACAGTAAGCAAATTCATAGAGATAGAAAGCACAACAGAAGTTGCCAGGGCCGGGTGCGGTGGCTCACGCTTGTAATCCCAGCACTTTGGGAGGCCGAGGTGGGCGGATCACGAGGTCAGGAGATCGAGACCACGGTGAAACCCCGTCTCTACTAAAAATACAAAAAAATTAGCTGGGCGTGGTGGTGGGCGCCTGTAGTCCCAGCTACTCGGAGAGGCTGAGGCAGGAGAATGGCGTGAACCCAGGAGGCGGAGCTTGCAGTGACTCACCTGGCAAGACAAACTCACTCAAAAAAAAAAAAAAAAAAAAAAAAAAAAAAAGAAGTTGCCAGGAGTGGTGGAAGGAGGAATCCTGGAAATCGAGCCAGACTGCCAGTATTCAAATTCCAGTTCTGTCACTTAATAGTTATATGACCTTGGCCAAGCGTCGTGGCTCACGTCTGTAATCCCAGCACTTTGGGAGGCCGAGGCAGGCGGATCACCTGAGGTCAGTAGTTCGAGACCAGCCTGGCCAACATGGTGAAACTCCGTCTCAACTAAAAATACCAAAAATTAGCCAAGCATGGTGGTGCACACCTATAATCCCAGCTACTAGGGAGGTTGAGGAAGGAGAATCGCTTGAATCCGGGAGGAGGAGGTTGCAGTGAGCCAGACTGCACCACTGAACTCTGGTCTGGGCAAGAGCGAGACCCTGTCTCAACGAAAAAACAAACAGACAAAAAACACAGTTATATGACCTTGGCAAAGTTACATAACTTGCAATTCAATTTCCTCACCATCATCAAAATAGTAACAACAGTGCCTACACCTCGTTACGAGGCTCCTGTGAGGACAAATGAAATAAAATATGAAAAGCACCAGGATAAAGTACTTTACCAATGTTGCTATATTATAAATGACTATGAGTGTGGACAAATGGAGGGAGAGGATACACACACTAAAAATAAGTGAAGGAAATGTTTTCAACTCTTCAGCTTTATGATATTATTATAAACAAAGATGAACCTATGGCCAACGTACAATTTTCCTCTAGTGAATGATCTAAAAGCTTGGTAGAAACACAAACTCATATGCACAAGAGTTGAACACATCTCTTTAGTTCTTCAGCTCCTCCTATCACATCCTCAAAGAAGCCCTCTCTGTTAAAACAATCAATCAGGGGAAAATTATACAGAGAAAAATTATTTTTCAAAGTAGAGAGAAAGACACAATGACAATGGTTTAGATAAAGGGCTGTCTGGAAGCAACTGGATGGATTAGACTGCCTTTCATTCAACAGGTAACTTTCCAGTGCTTCTATACTGCCAGCTACTATTCTAGGTACCTGGGATACATTTATGAATAAAACAAAGATCTTTGTCCTCATGGAGCTTACATTCTAGTGGAGGAAGACAATAAACAATGAACATAATATATAAATTTTGAAGTGATAAATATTGTAGATGAAATTAAAAAGCAGTCAAGGGGCCTCCAGGTAACAGAGTAAAGATAATCCGAAGTATTAAACGATTGCAAAAAGCCTTATTATAAAGATGAAATCTAAGCAAAGACTTGAAGGGAGTGAAGTAGTTAACTAGCAGATATAAAGGGAACAGACAAAACAAAGGCTCCAAGTCAGAAGCATGCCTAGAGTGTTTGAGGAAAATAAGGAAGCCAGTGTGGCTAAAGCAAAGTGAACGAGCAGGGAGGAGAAGTAAAGGAACGCAAGGAGGCAACAGAAGCTCTCTTATCTTTACTATCCCATACAATAATCACTCTGACATAATAATCTGCTTTGTATTCAAAGCATTTCAAGCTAAATTTCCATTAGTTATAGTATACCTGCATGGATCCAGTCATGATGTCCCACCCAGCTCTGGTGATTAGTAGCAGCCAGGATATGGCCATGACAAAGGAATAAACTATCTCACAAAGAAAACAAAACCATTACTTTGGCTCCACGCATACAATACTCTAACAATCTAACCAAAAAACACACAAAACCTAATACCTGTTTTTCTTTGGCTGGCAGATTCAAAGATTATCATGCATAATTAAAAAATACAAACCAGGCCAGGCACAGTGGCTCATGCCTGTAATCCCAGTACTTTGGGAGGCTGAGGCAGGTGGATCACCTGAGGTCGAGAGTTCGAAACCAGCCTGGACAACATGGTGAAACCCCGTCTCTACTAAAAATACAAAAATTAGTGGGGCGTGGTGGCAGGCACCTGTAATCCCAGTTACTTGGGAGGCTGAGGCAGGAGAATCACTTGAACCCAGGAGAAGGGGATTGCAGGGAGCTGGGATCATGCCACTGCACTCCAGCCTGGGCAACACAGCAAGACTGTCTCAAAAATAAATAAAAATTAAAAATAAAATATAAACCATTTACTCCAAACATTTGCCATGTACTATATCACAACACTGTCCCCAGAAATACCACTACGAACCATGCTCTATAAAAAGATACATGGCATGCACTTGAACACAATGAAGACAAGCCCTTTATCAAAACTTGACCAAAAAGTAGTATCACTCAAGACCAAAACAGCTGGGAATAGAGATAGTTGTTTTTTTAATTATACTTTAAGTTCTAGGGTACATGTGCACAACGTGCAGGTTTGTTACATATGTATACATGTGCCATGTTGGTGTGCTGCACACATTAACTCACCACTTACATTAGGTATATCTCCTGATGCTATTCCTCCCCGCTACCCCCACCCTGCGACAGGCCCCGGTGTGTGATGTTCCCCTTCCTGTATCCAAGTGTTCTCATTGTTCAGTTCCCACCTATGAGTGAGACCATGTGGTGTTTGGTTTTCTGTTCTTGTGATAGTTTGCTGAGAATGATGGTTTCCAGCTTCATCCATGTCCCTGCAAAGGACATGAACTCATCCTTTTTATGGCTGCATAGTATTTCATGGTGTGTATGTGCCACATTTTCTTAATCCAGTCTATCATTGATGGACATTTGGGTTGGTTCCAAGTCTTTGCTATCGTAAATAGTGCCGCAATAAACATACATGTGCATGTGCCTTTATAGCAGCATGATTTATAATCCTTTGGGTATATACCCAGTAATGGGATAGCTGGGTCAAATGGTATTTCTAGTTCTAGATCCTTGAGGAATCGCCACACTGTCTTCCACAATGGTTGAACTAGTTTATAGTCCCACCAACAGTGTAAAAGTGTTCCTATTTCTCCACATCCTCTCCAGCACCTGTTGTTTCCTGACTTTTTAATGATCGCCATTCTAACTGGAGTGAGATGGTATCTCATTGTGGTTTTGATTTGCATTTCTCTGATGGCCAGTGATGATGAGCATTTTTTCATGTGTCTGTTGGCTACACAGATGTCTTCTTTTGAGAAGTGTCTGTTCATATCCTTTGCCCACTTTATGATGGAGTTGTTTTTTTTCTTGTAAATTTGTTTGAGTTATTTGTAGATTCTGGATATTAGTCCTTTGCCAGATGAGTAGAATGCAAAAATTTTCTCCCCTTCTGTAGGTTGCCTGTTCACTCTGATGATAGTTTTTGCTGTGCAGAAGCTCTTTAGTTTAATTAGATCCCATTTGTCTATTTTGGCTTTTGTTGCCACTGCTTATGGGGTTTTAGACATGAAATTTTTGCCCATGCCTGTGTCCTGAACGGTATTGCCTAGGTTTTCTTCTAGGGTTTTTATGGTTTTAGGTCTAACATTTAAGTCTTTAATCCATCTTGAATTAATTTTTGTATAAGGTGTAAGGAAGGGATCCAGTTTTAGCTTTCTACGTATGGCTAGCCAGTTTTCCCAGCACCATTAAATAGGGAATCCTTTCCCCATTTCTTGTTTTTGTCAGGTTTGTCAAAGATCAGATGGTTGTAGATTGTGGTATTATTTCTGAAGGCTCTATTCTGTTCCGTTGGTCTATATCTCTGTTTTGGTACCAGTACTATGCTGTTTTGGTTACTGCAGCCTTGTAGTATAGTTTGAAGTCAGGTAACATGATGCCTCCAGCTTTGTTCTTTTGGCTTAGGAATGACTTGGCAATGCAGGCTCTTTTTTGGTTCCATATGAACTTTAAAGTAGTTTTTTCCAATTCTGTGAAGAAAGTCATTGGTGGCTTGTGGGGATGGCATTCAATCTATAAATTACCTTGGGCAGTATGGCCATTTTCACGATAATGATTATTCCTATCCATAAGCATGGAATATTCTTCCATTTGTTTGTGTCCTCTTTTATTTTGTTGAGCAGTGGTTTGTAGTTCTCCTTGAAGAGGTCCTTCACATCCCTTGTAAGCTGGATTCCTAGGTATTTTATTGTCTTTGAAGCAATTGTGAATGGGAGTTCACTCATGATTTGGCTCTCTGTTTGTGTTATTGGTGTATAAGAATGCTTGTGATTTTGGCACACTGATTTTGTATCCTGAGACTTTGCTGAAGTTGCTTATCAGCTTAAGGAGATTTTGGGCTGAGAAGATGGGGTTTTCTAAATATACAGTCATGTCATCTGCAAACAGGGACAATTTGACTTCCTCTTTTCCTAATTGAATACTCTTTATTTCTTTTTCCTGCCTGACTGCCCTGGGCAGAACTTCCAACACTATGTTGAAAAGGAGTGGTGAGAGAGGGCATCCCTGTATTGTGCCAGTTTTCAAAGGGAATGCTTCCAGTTTTTGCCCATTCAGTATGATATTGGCTGTGGGTTTGTCATAAATAGCTCTTATTATTTTGACATAAGTCCCATCAATACCTAATTTATTGAGAGTTTTTAGCATGAAGGGCTGTTGAATTTTGTCAGAGGCCTTTTCTGCATCTATTGACATAACTGTGTGGTTTTTGTCTTTGGTTCTGTTTATATGCTGGATTACATTTATTCATTTGCATATGTTGAACCAGCCTTGCATCCCAGGGATGAAGCCCATTTGATCATGGTGGATAAGCTTTTTTGATGTGCTGCTGGATTTGGTTTGCCAGTATTTTATTGAAGATTTTTGCATCGATGTTCATCAGGGATATTGGTCTAAAATTCTCTTTTTTTGTTGTGTCTCTGCCAAGCTTTGGTATCAGGATGATGCTGGCCTCATAAAATGAGTTAGGGAGAATTCCCTCTTTTTCTATTGATTGGAATAGTTTCAGAAAGAATGGTACCAGCTCCTCCTTGTACATCTGGTAGAATTTGGCTGTGAATCCATCTGGTCCTGGACTGTTTTTGGTTGGTAGGCTATTAATTATTGCCTCAATTTCAGAGCCTGTTATTGGTCTATTCATGGATTCAACTTCTTCCTGGTTTAGTCTTGGGAGGGTGTATGTGTCCAGGAATTTATCCATTTCTTCTAGATTTTCTAGTTTATTTGCGTAGAGGTGTTGACAGTATTCTCTGATGGTAGTTTGCATTTCTGTGGGATCGGTGGTGATATCCCTTCGATCATTTTTTATTGCGTCTATTTGATTCTTCTTTCTTTTCTTCTTTGTCTTGCCAATGGTCTATCAATTTTGTTGATCTTTTCAAAAAACCAGGTCCTGGATTCATTGATTTTTTGAAGGGTTTTTTGTGTCTCTATCTCCTTCAGTTCTGCTCTGATCTTAGTTATTTCTTGCCTTCTGCTAGCTTTTCAATGTGTTTGTTCTTCCTTCTCTAGTTCTTTTAACTGTGATGTTAGGGTATCAATTTTAGATCTTTCCTGCTTTCTCTTGTGGACATTTAGTGCTATACATTTCCCTCTACACACTGCTTTAAATGTGTCCCAGACATTCTGGTATGTTGTGTTTTTGTTCTCATTGGTTTCAAAGAACATCTTTATTTCTGCCTTCATTTTGTTATGTACCCAGTAGTCATTCAGGAGCAGGTTGTTCAGTTTCCAGGTAGTTGAGTGGTTTTGAGTGAGTTTCTTAATCCTGAGTTCTAGTTTGATTGCACTGTGGTCTGAGAGACAGTTTGTTATAATTTCTGTTCTTTTACATTTGCTGAGGAGTGCTTTACTTCCAACTACGTGGTCAGATTTTGAAATAAGTGTGATGCGATGCTGAAAAGAATGTATATTCTGTTGCTTTGGGGTGGAGAGTTCTGTAGATGTCTATTAGGTCTGCTTAGTGCAGAGCTGATTTCAATTCCTGGATATCCTTGTTAACTTTCTGTCTCGTTGATCTGTCTAATATTGACAGTAGGGTGCTAAAGTCTCCCATTATTATTGTATGGGAGTCTAAGTCTCTTTGCTGGTCTCTAAGGACTTGCTTTAGGAATCTGGGTGCTCCTGTATTGGGTGCATATATATTTAGGATAGTTAGCTCTTCTTATTGAATTGATCCCTTTACCATTATGTAATGGCCTTGCCTCTTTTGATCTTTGTTGGTTTAAAGTCTGTATTATCAGAGACTAGGATTGCAACTCCTATCTTTTTTTGTTTTCCATTTTCTTGGTAGATCTTTCTCCATCCCTTTATTTTGAGCCTATGTGCGTCTCTGCACATGAGATGGGTCTCCTAAATACAGCACACTGGTGGGTCTTGACTCTTTATCCAATTTGCCAGTCTGTGTCTTTTAATTGGAGCATTTAGCCCATTTACATTTAAGGTTAATACTGTTATGTGTGAATTTGATCCTGTCATTATGATGTTAGCTGATTATTTTGCTCGTTAGTTGATGCAGTTTCTTCCTAGCATTGATGGTCTTTACAATTTGGCATGTTGTTGCAGTGGCTGGTACCAGTTGTTCCTTTCCATGTTTAATGCTTCCTTCAGGAGCTCTTATAGGGCAGGCCTGGTGGTGACAACATCTCTCAGCATTTGCTTGTCTGGAAAGGATTTTATTTCTCCTTCACTTATGAGGCTTAGTTTGGCTGGATATGAAATTATGGGTTACAAATTCTTTTCTTTAAGAATGTTGAATATTGGCCCCCACTGTCTTCTGGCTTGTAGAGTTTCTGTCCAGAGATCCACTGTTAGCCTGA
The DNA here is from genome assembly GCF_009828535.3 of Hylobates moloch. Taxonomy (NCBI): domain Eukaryota; kingdom Metazoa; phylum Chordata; class Mammalia; order Primates; family Hylobatidae; genus Hylobates; species Hylobates moloch. Next base: position 389,335 of record NW_026652283.1, read on the forward strand.
TGGGCTTCCCTTTGTGGGTAACCCGATCTTTCTCTCTGGCTGCCCTGAACATTTTTTCCTTCATTTCAACTTTGGTGAATCTGACAATTATGTGTCTTGGAGTTGCTCTTCTCGAGGAGTATCTTTGTGGCGTTCTCTGTATTTCCTGAATCTGAATGTTGGCCTGCCTTGCTAGGTTGGGTAAGTTCTCCTGGATAATATCCTGCAGAGCATTTTCCAGCTTGGCTCCATTCTCCCTGTCACTTTCAGGTACACCAATCAGACAAAGACTTGGTCTTTTCACATAGTCCCATATTTCTTGGAAGTTTTGTTTGTTTCTTTTTACTCTTTTTTCTCTAAACTTATCTTCTCGCTTCAGTTCGTTTATTTGATCTTCAATCACTGATACCCTTTCTTCCAACTGATTGAAACGGCTACTGAAGCTTGTGCATTCGTCATGTAGTTGTTCTCGTGCCATGGTTTTCAGCTCCATCAGGTCATTTAAAGACTTCTCTACACTGGTTATTCTATTTAGCCATTCATCTAATCTTTTTTAAAGGTTTTTAGCTTCTTTGCAATGGGTTTGAACTTCCTCCTTTAGCTCGAAGAAGTTTGATCGTCTGAAGCCTTCTTCTCTCAACTCATCAGTCATTCTCCGTCCAGCTTTGTTCTGTTGCTGGCGATAAGCTGTGTTCCTTTGGCGGGGGAGAGGTGCTCTGCTCTGATTTTTCGAATTTTCAGTTTTTCTGCTCTGTTTTTTCCCCCATCTTTATGGTTTTATCTACCTTTGGTCTTTGATGATGGTGACGTACAGATGGGGTTTTGGTGTGGATGTCCTTTCTGTTTGTTAGTTTTCCTTCTAACAGTCAGGACCCTCAGCTGCAGGTCTGCTGGAGTTTGCTGGAGGTCCACTCCAGACCCTGTTTGCCTGGGTATCAGCAGCAAAGGCTGTAGAACAGCGAATATTGCTGAACAGCAAATATTGCTGCCTGATCGTTACTCTGGAAGCTTCGTCTCATAGGGGTACCCAGCCACGTGGGATGTCAAGTCTGCCCCTACGAGGGGATGCCTCGCAGTTAGGCTACTTGGGGGTCAGGGACCCACTTAAGGAGGCAGTCTCTCTGTTCTCAGATCTCAAACTCCGTGCTGGGAGAACCACTACTCTCTTCAAGGCTGTCAGACAGGGACATTTAAGTCTGCAGAGGTTTCGGCTGCCTTTTGTTCGGCTATGCTCTACCCCCAGAGGTGGAGTCTACAGAGGAAGGCAGGCCTCCTTGAGCTGCGGTGGGCTCCACCCAGTTCGAGCTTCCAGGCCGCTTTGTTTACCTACCCAAGCCTCAGCAATTGCGGGTGCCCGTCCCCCAGCCTCGCTGCTGCCTTGCATTTCGATCTCAGACTGCTGTGCTAGCAATGAGCGAGGCTCCATGGGCGTGAGACCCTCCAAGCCAGGTGCGGGATATAATCTCTTGGTGTGCCGTTTGCTAAGACCATTGGAAAAGCGCAGTGTTAGGGTGGGAGTGACCTGATTTTCCAGGTGCCATCTGTCACAGCTTCCCTTGGCTAGGAAAGGGAATTCCCTGACCCCTTGCGCTTCCCAGGTGAGGCAATGCCTCACCCTGCTTTGGCTCATGCTCAGTGGGCTACAGCCACTGTCCCACACCTACTGTCCGACAAGCCCCGGTAAGATGAACCCAGTACCTCAGTTGGAAATGCAGAAATCATCCGTCTTCCGCGTCGCTCACGCTGGGAGCTGTGGACTGGAGCTGTTCCTATTTGGCCATCTTGGGAACATCTAGAGGCAGTTTTAACATACCTAAAGAACAGTCTTCTACTTAAAAGCTCCCTCTAAAAAAATCCACTAAAAAGACAGGAAAGAAAAAAAAAGGCATCCTCTCAAGAGGTCAAATAGACCAAGAAAGGAACCAAATACAAATGTAAACAATATTTTGAAGCTAGTGATAAGCCAAAACAATAACAAAAACAGACAAACAAAAATTACAAGTTTAAGTGCCTTGCAACAGAGGAAAGCCAGAGAAGCTTTTGCAACATAGAACCTGGAAAGGCTTAAGAGGAGCCCCTTCCTCCCTTCTCTAAAACAAGGAAAAAAAAAAAAAGAAAAGTTTTAAGAGGTAGAAGCAGCAGTACCTCTAAAATTAAGGGTGGCAATGCAGCAGGGAACAGGATTGTGAAAACCTGTATAAAAGCACTTAGACCTCTTCCAGGCAACTATCCCTCCCCAACTCCAGCAGAAAACTGAAGATTTACTCTCAGCAGAGTCTGAAGAGAAGGGATACTGAACTAAGAAAGCTATAGGTAAGTAAACTAGAGGACCCGCCTAACATGTCTAACATCTAACTAATAAAGAGTCCAAAAGAAGAGAAAAAATAAGTACACTAAATTATCAAAGAATACAGGAAAAATTAGAAGAATTGAAAGAAATTAGTTATTAGATTAGAAAGGTTATTGAGAGCCATAAAAACAGTGAATGAAAATAAACACATACCAATGCATATCACCATGAAATTTCAAAGCCCTGGGAATAAAGATCCTAAATCTTCAAGAAAAAAAAAGTCACAAAAAAACAAGAATTAATATAGCATCGTTCTTCTCACCAACAAGACAATGGAGTAAAGCTTTCAAAATACTGAAGTAAAATGATTTACAATCTAGACTTTTAAACCCCACCAAACTACTAATAAAAGTATAAGAGCAGAACATTTGTACACAAGCAAAAGGTCCTAAAAAATGTATATCCCATTAACCATCTTTCTCATGAAATTAGCAGAAGAAATGTTTCACCAAAATGAGAGTAAACCAAGCAGAAGGAAGACTTACAACAAGGAAAAGAGGCCAAGGAATTCCCAGAATGATGGCAGTAAAAGGAATTTCCAGACTGACAGCTGACCTTAAAAAAACACCTAGCCAGGATTTGAGAGTAAAAAAGAATCCAGGAAGAATGGCTCCAAGAAAATAAAGCTGATAGATTATTTGATGGGTAGAAGCATACTGAGAGATGTATACTTCTACTGGAAAGTTTGAAAATATATTTTTCACAGTATTAATTTTAGATTAATAAAAAATTAATGTAACTACACTAGAAGGGGATGACGACATAAAGTATGGGAGGATTTACACCCATTCTCTTACACCCATTCTTCAACAGTAGGAAATCAGTATATGATATTTAAAACTGAGAAATGAAGAAACAGCATAATGAGCATATTACTTGGAAATATGAAGATCAAAATCAGAAACAGTTAAAGAACGGAAAGTGATTAGTTCTGAGGAGTAGGAATGGGGGTGGAGATGAAGAGAGATGCTGATTTTCATTTTAAGCTGCCTTTTTTTTTTTTATAGACAGGGTCTTACTCTGCTGCCCAGGTGGTGCAATCAGAGGTCACTGTAGCCTCAAACTCCTGGACTCAAATGATCCTCCAGCTTCAGCTTCTCAAGTGGCTGTGACTACAGGCGGGTGCCACCACACCCAGCTAATCTTTTTAAATTTTTTGTAGAGACGGGGTCTCCCTATGTCTAGACCAGGAGGTTTATCTAGAACTCCTGGGCTCAAATGATCCTCCTGCCTCAGCCTCCCAAAGTGCTGGGATTACAAGTATGGGCCCACTATACCCAGCCAAAGCCTTGTTTTTTAAAAGTGTACTACTTTAACAAAAATAAAAATGTTTTAACGAGAAGGGCTAGACTGAATGCTTCTTGCTGAAGTGGTTATAAAAACTGTAATTATTCGGCCAGGCACGGGGGCTCACGCCTGTAATCCCAGCACTTTGGGAGGCCAAGGCGGGCGGATCACGAGGTCAGGAGATCGAGACCATCCCGGCTAACACGGTGAAACCCCGTCTCTACTAAAAACACAAAAAATTAGCCAGGCGTGGTGGTGGGTGCCTGTAGTCCCAGCTACTCGGGAGGCTGAGGTGGGAGAATGGCATGAACCCCGGAGGCGGAGCTTGCAGTGAGCCAAAATCGTGCTGCTGCACTCCAGCCTGGGCGACAGAGCGAGACTCCATCTCAAAAAAATAAAAAAATAAAAAAAACTGTAATTATTCATATAGAAGTCTATTAAATTACAGGCATTCCAAGTAATACTTTTTATTATCAAAAATAATAGGGAGAAAGATGAAGTGATTTAATCAAAACAGGAAACCATCACACTGATGACTTAATGACTCAGAAGACTGAAAATTTGCAATGGGGATCATAGTATTTTCAAATCATATCTATAAAAAAAAACAGATGCCAACAAACTGTCAGCCAAAAATAATCTTTTTTTTTTTAAAAAGGGCACACCTAACAACCTTAAAACATCTGAACTCTCAGTATTTTCTGCAGTTTTCAGCCCAAGCCTCTTGATAGAATAAAATGTCATGTTAATGAAATAAACAGCCACCCAATGATAAAGGTCAGAATAAATTACCTTTGTGAAGAAGTATTGACTGGAAAGGAGACGAAAGAACCCACTAGAGTGCTATAAAAATGTTATATATCTTGATCTGCGTGATGGCTACAAAACAGGTGTACACATATATGAAGATTTATTGAACTGTACACTTAAAATTTGTTCATTACACTGTAAGTTACACCTCAATGTAAAAGAAAAAAGTTAATGTGAGAAGCAGCAATCTCACAATGACATTTAGGGAACAAAGTATTATAAACAAAAGTAACTACAAATCAAAGTTTGTCTGCCTTTTAGCTTTAAATCTCAGTTTTGCAAACATTCTCACAGGTTGGGGAAAGAGATGTCCATGAGGACTTAAAAAACCCACGAAAGACAAGATTCCAATAAACCCTCAGATAAGCACACTTAACCTTTAATTATAACATATTTTCAATAAGTTTTCTGAATATTTAAACAAAATGTACTTTATTAGTAGTATGAACCTTAAAAGGAAATTAGTTTCTCAAGATGGAGCTAAACACTCTGGATGACCAACGTTATAAGCATTGTGAACAACTAAGTATTCAGACTAGGTTACCTCTAAAAGCCCCTTCCCAGTTTTGAAATCCTATGACTTTAGAAAACCAGAAAAATGCGGCCGGGCGCAATGGCTTGCAACTGTAATCCCAGCATTTTGGGAGGCCAAGACGGGAGATCACTTGAGATTAGGAGTTCGTGACTAGCTTGGCCAACATAATGAAACCCCGTCTCTACTAAAAATACAAACATTAGCCTGGCGCGGTGGTGTGCGCCTGTAGTCTCAGCTGCTCCTGAGGCTGAGTCAAGAGAATCGCTTGAACCCAGGAGGTGGGAGGTTGCAGTGAGCTGAGATCACGCCTCTAGCCTGGGTGACAGGGCAGACTCCGTCTCCAAAAAAAAAAAAAATGCAATTTAACTTACCATCAGATTAAACCTAAGGTTTACCTTTTAAATGGAAAATCACTGACAGAGAAAGTTTCAATAGATAACTACTCATACTATTAATAAATACTTACTCTAATAAATTCCTTAGGGTATTTATGGAAATAAAATAGAGACAAAGATTGGCCGGGCACAGTGGCTCCCACCTGTAATCCCTACACTTTGGGAGGCCAAGGTGGGCAGATCATTTGAGGTCAGGAGTTCAAGACCTGCCTGGCCAACATGGTAAAAACCCCATCTTTACTAAAAATACAAAAATTAGCCGGGTGTGGTGGCACACACCTTTAATCCCAGTCCCAGCTACTCAGGAGGCTGAGGTACGACAATCGCTTGAACCTGGAAGGTGGAGGTAGCAGTGAGCCAAGATTGTGCCACTGCACTCCAGTCTGGGCAACAGAGTGAGACTCTGTCTAAAAAAAAAAAGTAGAAAGAGCTTCATTAAAGAGTACTACAACATATTGCTATTAACGATAAAATAATTTTTGAAAAAAAATTTTTTTTTGAGACAGTTTCACTCTTGTTGGCCAGGCTGGAGTGCAGTGGTACTATCTCAACTCACTGCAACCTTTGCCTCCCAGTTTCAAGCAATTTCCTACCTCAGCCTCCCAAGCAGCCTTCCGAGCAGATGGAATTACAGGTGCCCACCACCATGCCTGGCTAATTTTTTGTATAATTAGTAGAGACAGGTTTTCTTTTTTTTTTTTTTTTTCAGATGGAGTTTGGCCGCTCTTATTGCCCAGGCTGGAGTGCAATGGCGTGATCTCAGCTCACCGCAACCTCCGCTTCCCTGGTTCAAGCAATTCTCCGGCCTCAGCCTCCCAAGTAGTTGAGATTACAGGCATGTGCCACCACGTCCAGCTAATTTCGTATTTTTAGTAGAGACGAGGTTTCTCCATGTTGGTTAGGTTGGTCTTGAACTCCCGACCTCAAGTGATCCGCCCACCTCAGCCTCCCAAAGTGCTGGGATTACAGGTATGAGCCACCGTGCCCGGCTGAGACAGGTTTTCATCATGTTGGCCAGGCTGGTCTCAAACGCCTGACCTCAGGTGATCCATCCACCTCAGCCTTCCAAAGTGCTGGGATTACGGGCGTGAGCCACAGTGCCCCGCCAATTTTTGAAATTTTTTTGTATTTTATTCATGCTATAGTCAAACACATTCAGAATCTTAAACAGCATCATACAGCAAAACTTAGTAGATAAGTTTTGATTGAATAAAAATTTCAAAAAAGTAAATTCTTAAAATGAATTTTTATCCTAATAGTTCCCTATAAGAAGAAACCCACCACTCAAATTTAGCATAGTTTGTTCTCTAGTACCATAGGTTTTCATACAACTATACTAGACAATTCTTGGCACAGTGCTTACTAACATCATTACCTGACTGATTAAAAAAAGTCTCAAGCTGTATTTTAGCATAAGACCATACTTCCCAAATTTTTTAGTAAGAGAATTCTGACCTGACACTAATTTTAAAATGTATCATAAAAGATAAATATGGTTACTCTGTTTTTTTGGAAACGGCGTCTTGCTCTGTCACCCAGGCTGGAATGCAGTGGTGTGATGACAGCTCACTGCAGTCTTGACCTCCTGAGCTCAAGCAATCCTCCTGCCTCAGCCTCCTGATTAGCTGGGACTACCACCACCATGCCAGGATTATCTATTTTTTAATTTTTGTGTAGAGATGGAGTCTCACTATGTTGCCCAGGCCAGTCTCGAACTCCTAGATTCAAGCAATCCTTCCACCTCAGCCTCCCAAAGTGCTGGGATTATAGGTATGAGCCACCACAAGCCACGAATTATTCTCACGTTTGTCCTTAAAAGTGAAATCTTCCTGGCCAGGCATGGTGGCTCACGCCTGTAAATGGAGAAACCATGGAGAAATCCTGTCTCTACTAAAAATACAAAATTAGCTGGGTGTGGTGGCAGGCACCTGTAATCCCAGGTATTCGGGAGGCTGAGGCAGGAGACACTTGAACCCGGGAGGCTGAGGCGGAAGAATCACTTGAATCCAGGAGGTGGAGGCTGCAGTGAGCCGAGATGGCACCACTGCACTCCAGCCTGGGCAATAAGGGCATGACTCCATTTCAAAGAAAAAAAAAAGTGAAATCTTCTAAAAGTAACTGCAATTTAAATGAGAATAAATTTTTATTTCAAAATAGTATATACATTATAAGATATGAAAAGCCACAAAAAGAAGTTGTTTTACAAAATTCTCAGATAATTAAGCAATAATAAATTTGTATTATTGTAGTAACAAAACATATTTTAGCCAGGCGCGGTGGCTCACACCTGTAATCTATAATCCCAGCACTTTGGGAGATCGAGGTGGGGGCATCACGAGGTCAGAAGTTCGAGACCAGCCTGACTAACATAGTGAAACCCCATCTCTACTGAAAAATACAAAATTAGCCTGGCGTGTTGGCACATGCCTGTAATCCCAGCTACTTGGGAGGCTGAGGAAGGAGAATTGCTTGACCCTGGGAGGCGGAGGTTGCAGTGAGCCAAGATCAGGCCATTGCACTCCAGCCTGGACAACAAGAGCAAAACTCCATCTCAAAAAAAAAAAGAAAAAAACATATTTCAAGGTTATTATAATCTCAGCTTGCAGGTCAGTTAGTTTCTTTTCACATTAGGGAATATAATATTAAAAAATTAACACAATTTGGGCAAAAACTTGTCTAAACTCTTCACCCTTAAGTTTCTGAGCTGATTGGTCATCCTACCGAATAATGATAGCTTCAGTTAGCCATTAACACTACATACAGGTATTAACGAAACTAATATATACCACACATAAGAATGCTGAGAAACATGAGTCCCTTTAATATGCCAAATTTTTTTTTTTTGTTTTTTGAGACAGGGTCTAACTCCTTTGGCCAAGGCTGAAGTGCAGTGGCACAATCACAGCTCACTGCACCCTTGACTTTCCAGACTCATGTGATCCTCCCACTTTAGCCTCCTGAGTGGTTGAGACTACTGGTGTGCACCACCATGCCCAGTTAGCTTTTTTGTATTTTTAGTAGACACAGGGTTTCACCATGTTGCCTGGGCTAGTCTCTAACTCCTAGGCTCAAGTGATCCTCCCACCTCAACCTCCTAAAGTGCTGAGATTACAGGCATGAGCCACTGTGCCTGGCCCAAATTTTCAATTAAGTAACAAAAAAAAAAAGATGACAAGCCCAACACAGAACATTGTACACTCAGCACAAGATAATATTAGCAGGCTAGAGTAATTTATTTTGCATATTGTATATTGCAGAGCCTGATAAATATTAATATTTAGTAATATTAATTTCAACAAATATAAAATAACTTTTAAAGATAACTTTGAGATCTGTCATTTCCATTTATTCAAATGTGCATTTCATTGTCTTTTTTTTTGAGACCGAGTTTTGCTCTTGTTGCCCAGGCTGTAGTGCAATGGCACGATTTCGGCTCACTGCAACCTCCGCCTCCTGGGTTTAAGCAATTCTCCCGCCTCAACCTCCCGAGTAGCTGGGATTACAGGCATGCGCCACCATATCCGGCTAGTGCATTTCATTGTCAAACAAATCCTCCACTGGAAGCAATGTTTCCTACCAAATGTATTTGACATTCCTAAACTCACAAGCCTCTGCTCTAATTTCTAAACCAGTATGAGCCTCACCTTGCTCAAAGCATACAGATCCAGGATTTTTCTCTCTACCACAGGGATCTTCAGAGTAGATCCTTGAAGTTCCCAAAATTTTGCTAGTTGATCCAAGAAATCCAATCTCACTCTGGTCATTGCCTAAGATTATTAAAATACAGAAGAACTAAGTTATGATTGAAATGAATGAGTATTAACAGAGCAGGGATCCCCAACCCCCACGCTGTGGACTGGTACCCATCAGCGGCCTGTTAGGAAACCAGCCGCACAGCAGGAGGTGAGCGGCGGCAGTGGGCAACCAAGCAGGCAAGCATTACCACAAACTCTATTGTGAGCTGCACGTGAGGGATTTAGGTTGTGAGCACCTTTTGAGAATCTAACTAAAGCTTGATGATCTGAGGTGGAACAGTTTCATCCCAAAACCATCCTCCATACCCCCATCCATCCATGGATAAACTGTCTTCCATGAAACCAGTCCTTGGTGCCAAAAAGGTTTGGGACAGCTGTAATAGAGGTACTCATTTCTCTAAAGAAATTCAAAGACTTTTCATTATTGCTTATTTCAACCCTGTAAAACTAGCCAATAGTAAAACTAGCCAATAATAAAGAGGAAAAGACTTCTAATAAACTATATTTATTCAGGCAAAAAAGTTACTCTGATTTGTGTAAAAAGTTGTCATATTAGCAACCAAAACAATTTTTGTAAGTTGGTTTAACTTTATGCTGATCAGAAAATTCAGTAAATCGGATTTTCCTCAGTCTCTAACATTCTGTCACTTCATCCACAGGTAACATGCACACTTTAGGTGCATCAACTCTATACCTCACTGATACTAATATCTTTGTCAAGTATCTAATTATAAGAGGCTAAAAAGAAAAAATATGCATTGCGGCCAGGCGCGGTGGCTCACACCTGTAATCCCAGCACTTTGGGGGGCCAAGGTGGGCGGATCACCTGAGGTCAGGAGTTCCAGACCAGCCTGGCCAACATGGCGAAACTCCGTCTCTACTAAAAATACAAAAATTAGCCGAGCATGGTCGCTGTAATCCCAGCCACTAGGGAGGCTGAGGCAGGAGAATCGCTTGAACCCAGGAGGTGGAGGTTCCAGTGAGCCGAGATCGCACCACTGCACTCCAGCCTGGTTGACAGAGCAAGACTCTCTCAAAAAAAAAAAAAAAAAAAAGTATTAAACTCTCAGAAATGTTTTGGGGGGAAAAGAAAAAAACTTCAGAATGACATAATAAACCTTTGCTATCAATAATTTTCCTTCTGTACTCTAAAAGTTTTCATATCACAATGAAGAACCTTCTGAAAATCCATAAACAGGAAAAACAGCAATACGTAAATAGACTTCCATTTAGAAAATGTAAGATAAATCAGTAATACTTAAAGGCAGATCTTAATAAATCAGATTAACACTCCTGGCAAAGTTCCATTAAAACCAAAACCAAAACAAAACAAAACAAACTTTGAAAACTAGGGTTTTAAAATAGGACTTAAAAATACATTTTCCAAGAACTGAGGGAGAAAGAAATCTTCCGAGATTAACAAAAATTTTAGTACAGTAAGAAACATTAGAGAAAGTAGAATTTAAGAATTCTAAGTCTCTGAAGCTAAGCACTGAACATTTCCACTAGAAAAACAGAGCTAGAGATAGTTTCTCATGATGTCAGTTAAATGGAAAAACCGTAACTACTTTGCACAATTTTTTAAAAATCATACTCTTCCTCCAAACATCAAGTAACTATTCCATTCAATACCAATTAACACAAACTCCAGGCTGTGGTACATGAGCTTCTCACAGTTCTCTATCTACAGCCCTAACATAAAGAATGAATCAGGAAGCAGAAATGGTGACAAAACACTTACTTCAAGTTCATTCAGGCGCTGGACTCTTGGAGTGAAACGAAAGCTTTTTACTTCACAGGCGAATGGAGGCTGCCAGTCCTAAACAGAAAGTTTTTTTAAAAAAAAACACAGTGGTATGTAAGCAAGGAATGCATTATTTATTCCCTTAAAGGGGGGTTTTGCCACAAATCATGGTGCTAATAGACTAACTTATAAGTCTTCTTTATTACAGAGACAGAATGAGCAATTCCTTTAGATAAAATAATTTTAATACAGGTTGAGTATCCCTCATCTGAAATGCTTGGGACCAGAAGTGTTTTGGATTTCACATTTTTCCGTATTTTGGAATATCTGCACATACATAATGAGATATCTTGGAGAAAGAACCAAGTCTAAATACAAAATTCTTTTGTTTCATATAAAGTTATACATAGGCTAAGGTAATTTTATGCAATATTTTTAATAATTTGGTGCATAACGCTTGTGTACACTGGACCATCAGAAAAGAAAGGTGTCACTAGCTCAGCCACCAGTGTGGACAATCTGTGGTTGTCTGGCATCACCATCATTTCTGACTGTGAATTTACATGCTACCAATAAACAATCATTTCCTTACACTTATTTCCACTTAAGTAGTTAACAGAAAAAATATAACATACCATTAATACAATGAAAAAAATAATCTGTTCAAGCTGGGTGCAGTAGCTCATACCTGTAATCCCAGCACATTGGGAGACTGAGGCAGGAGGATCGCTTGAGCCCAGGAGCTTAAGACCAGCCCAGGCAACAGAGCGAGACCCTGTCTCTATAAAAGAAAAAGAAAAAGAATAATAATGTTTCAGGATAACTTGGTTTCAGAGTTTGGAGGATTTCGGATTTGGAATTTTTCAAGTAGGGATAGATGCTCAACCTGTACTGCTCAGAGAAGCAATCCTCTTCAAACCAGTCCCACCGTTCACCTCCCACAATTATGCTTTCCCAAGTTACTCAAGTGGAATTCAATGAGGTCATGTACCACAAAACAGTATCTAGTAAACATTCAGGTTTACCAAGATCAAAAAAAAATTTTTTTAAACTAAAAAGGGTAAAATTTAAGATTAAAAATAAACTTTTAAAAAGAACTTATTTAAACAATTTTTTTTAATGTATGTGTAATGTGACAGAGCACTTTATGTTACACAAATGTTTTGTTCTTGTTCAAAGCCCAGCTTCTGGGAACCTAAATAGTCAAAAAAAAAAAAAAAAGTCAGCAAACACACAGAACAAGGACAATTTCCAGACTGTGATATAACTAAAATTAGCATATTTCAAGTGGAGTCTAAATAACATAGTTTGATTTGGCCTAAATAACAGAATAACCGTAAACCTATTTTAAAACGTGAGTAGTCAAAAAAAAAAAACAAAACAAAGTCTTACCTTGGAAACTAAAGAAATCTGCCAATACTAAAATTAAATTCTGATTGTAAACAAGATTTATTTTCAATAATGTGACATAAAGAGGAAGCAATATTTCAGCATTTTTTAAGTAAAAGAACTTTTTTAAATCGAAGTAACCGTGAATAGAATTTCTAATTAATAAATTCAAGAGTAGATAAAAATATGACTTACGAAAACCTTCAATGCTTAAGATCTGTTATTAGGTAATTATGATACAAAAAAGGGTTAAATGGAAGTTTTTGGAGGATGGCAATGCATATCATCATAGCAATTATTTGTTAATCCTCTGCTTGAAATGAATAGTCTATAACCTTAAACAAACTCATTCAACATAGTGAGAGCATTATGTCGATTTCAGAATCAGAAAAACTGATCTAGGTTCAAAATATACTTTGCCACTTGCCCAAGATCACACATTTGGTGTTTTAACTTATCCAGATTAGCCTCATCTGTAAAAGGTGGACTTTATTTACCTGTAAGGGCTTCAAAGATTAAAGCAAACAATCTATAGGTGTTAAATTAGCTCCTCCTCGCTGTCATTTAAGTTTTTAATACGCTGCGATGCCTCTCTGTGGTAGTCAGTGGTGACGGCAGATGCTTTTTAAAAAGCAACACTGGTAACAGTGCTTAATATTTTATCATTACTAATACTAGACAAAACATAAAGCAAAATGCCTTTAACAAGCAATGACTAAAGCAATGGTTCGAAAACCTCAACTTACATGAAGAATCATCTGAGACTAGTTGCTAGAAAAGCAGATTCCAGAACTTCCACAAGAAGCCTAGAGATCTGCATTTAAACAAGCATCCAGTTGACCCTGATGCAAGTGGTCCAGCAACATCATTTAAAAAGCACTGGTCTAATGAGTAAAGAAAAACCCCTTTTGACCTTGAGCATGTCACTCAACCTCTTGAGGCATTAATGCCCTCCACACAAGGGATAGTATCTGCTTTCCTTACCTCAAAGGTGAGATTATAATTAACCTTATAGGCAAACCTAGTTATCTGCAATAACTGTGATTATAAAATCGTTGATCTTGAGTTCCCTATGTCAAGAGATTTCAACATTTCCTTCCACCTCCATTATAGACCAATTCTTCCTAAACCTCTAAATTTTAGAATTATTGCTGTTCTTTCTCTTTCCCCGGTAAGACTTTTTCACTGCAGCAATAGTCTGGAGTTCTTGTCTAGTAATACCATCCGGTGGGACTAGAGCTCAGATAACCTTTTCAGAAACCCTAGCCCTGAGATGAGGCCTGCAAATATTTGATCCAACCAGGTCTTGAATAAAGAGCCGACTATCAAACCATAATGAGGATACATGAGGGAAGAATTATGTCACGTCATAATACTGTACTTTAAACACCATATCGGCTAACGAAAGGCTTTAGGCCCACGGCTGAGAGAAGAGTATCAGTTCCCAAGTTCTAGACGGAAGAGGCCCCCGAGACACCACTTTCTCGCGTTCAGACGTGTCTACGTAAGACCACCAAAGAAACCGAGGCAAAAACATCCAGAAACAGGGTCCAGTTGTCTCAAAATAAAGGAGAGTACATATGAAACGAGAGAAGGATCAGAAAAGTAAAGCTAAACCCAGTGTACGCACTCCCCCATTCTTCCTTCTCCCCCTCTCTCTTCACAGACTGAGGTACCTTGGGCGGCCGAATTTTGCAGATGCCGGTTTTCTCCGCCAAAGGCCGGATGCGGCCGATAAAGCTGAGCGGATCTGTGAACTCCTCCCAGCTCGGCTCAAAGACTGGGCACTCTGGGGGTGGCACGAACTCCGCCGCGTAGCCCCCCGGCCCCACGCCCGCCATTGCAACGGCCGGGGAGGGGGGTCCCCGTGGGGAACCGGTGGAGAAAAGCTGGCTGAAGCCCACTGAGTCCGTTTACGTCCCCTGACAGGGGCCGAAGCGCATCTTCGCAGACAAGAACCGTTCAACACAGAAACCCCAGAATCGCTTCCTCCTCCCGTTTGTTATTGTTTCTTGCAAGGCTTTTCCTCAGAGGTTCAGGACTTTTCCGGAAGTTACCGTGCTGTCAAATCCCTCCGCCCCCTGAAGGAAACGGAATCCTTCCGCAGCGGCACGACGCCTGTGTGTCTGGCCTTTCTTTCTTCTTCTCTTCCCCGGCAGCACAGTGTGGCTGTTTCTCTCCTTGCCTGCCAAAGTTCTGCCCAGTCCAACGACTCCACGCAGCTCGCCCTTGGTAAGGGGTCGGGGAAGGGCACAAGCTCTCCTTTACTAAGGTACGGATAGAGCGAAGCCGACTGGGCGAGGCGAGGCGCGACGCGACGCGACGCTTTCTTCCGGCGCGGAAGAATGTGTAATGCCCCAGAGGGCAGAGGTTATGCTTCCGGTGAGGAGGGTACCTTTCCCCTTCGTGTATCAGTGCCCTCGAAAACGCGCCGGGCTTAACCATCCCGCCTTGCAGCCCATGCGTCGTAATTTGTTTTAACCTACCCTGCTGCGTTTATAGCAAGTAGCCTTTCCAGCATTTCTCTTTTTTTAGCCCTTTCAATGCAGATATTTTACAGTAATCTCACTCTGCCACTTTATACCCGCCTCTTCTCCATGAAAACAAGTGCAGGTCTAACCCATCCTCTAAATCCTGCCAGCTGGCTTTAGCCACTATCCTTGAATTGCTTTTCTTTTTACACAGGACGCAGCAGCTCTCCTGAATTACCAGCCAGTACCGTCTAGCTACCTACAGGACATCTCACTTTGATAACTCAAAGTACTTTAATTGTTCACTGTTTCTTCAGTGTTCCTGGTTTCCATTAATGATTTCATCTATTCAGTTGCCTGAGCAAAAAAAAAAAAAATAAAAGAAAATCAAGAAATATTCCTAATTATTTCTGCTCTCACTTCCCATGTATAATCGTGTTTCTCTCCATCCTCCTTACCAGTATCCTAATTTAAATACTCTTACTGACAACACTCATTTCTCCTCTCAAATCCCTCTCCATTCACAAGTTGGATTGCTTTGTCTAAAATCCAGAATTCATCTTGTCACTTTTCATCTCCAAACTCAACAACTCCAAACATCTTTTTTAATTGCTGATTTGCTGCTTTGCTTTCCAGCTTCATCTTTCCTGCTTCTCCATATGATCTACAGAAGTTTTTGTGGTGACTTTAGTACACCACGATTTTTCTCACCTCTGAGCCATCACACATATTTCCTCTGTCCAGAACATTTTTGTACTCTGTTGCCCAAACCCATTCGTACAGTTTCATATATCCCCTTCCTGACTAAATTTCTACTCATCCTTCATTTAAATAAATATGAAGGATTAAATGTCACTTCTAGATAGCCTTTCCTAATCCCAAAAATTGGTGTGGTCAGCAGCAACTTGTACTTCCTTGTCAAACTTTTTTTTTTTTTTTTTTTTTTGAGACAGAGTCTCGCTCTGTCGCCCAGGCTGGAGTGCAGTGGCGCGATCTCGGCTCACTGCAAGCTCCGCCTCCCGGGTTCACGCCATTCTCCTGCCTCAGCCTCTCCAAGTAGCTGGGACTACAGGCGCCCACCACCACGCCCGGCTAATTTTTTTTTTTTTTTTGTATTTTTAGTAGAGACGGGGTTTCACCGTGGTCTCGATCTCCTGACCTCGTGATCCACCCGCCTCAGCCTCCCAAAGTGCTGGGATTACAAGCGTGAGCCACCGCGCCCGGCCTCTTGTCAAACTTTTTGAAATTGCTTATTTAATTGCCTTTTTCCCTCAAACTGTAAGTTACACAAAGGCAGGGACAGTGTCTCTTGTTTTCCCAGCTCCTAGGATAGTGGTTGGTGTATAGGAGGTGTGCAATAAATATCTGCTAAATGAATGAGTAAATAAATAAATGGATTCAAAAACCAATTTGTCTTGTGTGTCATTGCCTCATCCTACATTTATGCATGCCACATTTTGTTTGAGACTGTACCAGCATGTAACATACACAATATCCCTCCACTTGATTATAGCATCCACAAAAGTTAGTGTCCACTTACTCATAACCCCCAGCCTAAACCCACAGACTCTTTTGGAAATAGTTCTGTTTCAGTTGCCCTTTGTTGTGTGACAAATCACCTCAAAACTTAGTGGCAGAAAATAAAAACGACTAATGGCAATTCTGTGGGTTAGCAATCTGGTGGCTTTCATGGCCTCACCTGGGATCGCTCATGCAATTAGAATCATCTGACACCTTGACTGGTACGATGGTTAACTTTGTGTGTCAATTTGGCTGGGCCATGGTGTTGCGGGAAGTCAGGGATCCCAAACAGAGGGACCGGCTGAAGCCATGGCAGAAGAACGTGGATTGTGAAGATTTCATGGACATTTATTAGTTCCCCAGATTAATACTTTTGTAATTTCTTATGCCTGTCTTTACTGCAATCTCTAAACATAAATTGCAAAGATTTCATGGACACTTATCACTTCCCCAATCAATACCCTTGTGATTTCCTATGCCTGTCTTTAATCTGTTAATCCTATCAGCTGAGGAGGATATATATCGCCTCAGGACCCTGTAATAATTGCATTAACTGCACAAATTGTACAGCATGTGTGTTTGAGCAATACGAAATCTGGGCACCTTGAAAAAAGAACAGGATAACAGCAATGTTTAGGAAACGAGAGATAATCTTAAACTCTGACCGCTGGTGAGCCGGGCGGAATAGAGCCATATTTCTCTTCTTTCAAAAGCAAATGGGAGAAATATCGCTGAATTCTTTTTCTCAGCAAGGAACATCCCTAAGAAAGAGAATGCGCACCTGGGGGTAGGTCTCTGAACTGGCCCCCCGGGTGTGGCCGTATTTTATGGTCGAGGCTGCAGGGGTGAAATAGACCCCAGTCTCCCATAGCGCTCCCAGGCTTATTAGGAAGAGGAAATTCCCACCTAATAAATTTTGGTCAGAATGGTTGGTCTGAAAAACCCTGTCTCCTGATAAGATGTTATCAATGACAATGGTGCCTGAAACTTCATTAGCAATTTTAATTGCGCCTCGGTTCTGTGGTCCTGTGATCTCGCCCTGCCTCCACTTGCCTTGTGATATTCTATTACCCTGTTAAGTACTTGATGTCCGTCACCCACACCTATTCGCACACTCCCTCCCCTTTTGAAAATCTGTAATAAAAACTTGCTGGTTTTTGTGGCTTGTGGGGCATCACGGAACCTACTGACATGTGATGTCTCCCCAGGACGCCCAGCTTTAAAATTTCTCTCTTTTGTACTCTGTCCCTTTATTTCTCAAGCTGGCCGATGCTTAAGGAAAACAGAAAAGAACCTACATGAATATCGGGGCAGATTCTCCGATACCATGGTGCCCAGATACATGGTCAAACATTCTACTGTTTCTGTTAGGGTACGTTGCAATGAGATTAACAAATCAGGGGACTTTGAATAACGCAGGTTGCCCTCCATAATGTGAGTAGGCCTTATCCAATCAACTGAAGGCCTGAATAGAACAAAAGACTGACCTTCCGTGAACAAGAAGGAATTTTGCCAGTAGATGGCTCTTGGACTTGAACTGTAGCATCACCTTTTCCCTGGTCTCCAGACTGCCAACCCACCCTGCAGATTTTGGACTTGGAAGCTCTATAATCAAGTGAGCCAAGTCCTTAAAATAAATATCTTTATAAACACACACACACACACACACACACACACACACACACACACACACAAAATCTTATTGGTTCTGTTTCTCTGGAGAACCCTGAATACATCTAGGGTTGGAGGGTTCAAGATGGCCTCACTCACGTATCTGGCAGTTGGTACTGGCTATTGGCTGGGAAGTCTTAGTTCTCCACATGGCTTCTCATCTTCTTACAGTAGATGGAGCTTTTCCATTGCATGGTGGTCTTAGCATTCTAAGAAGATGAGAGTGGAAGCAAAGACCTAAAGCCTAGACTCCAAAATGTACAAGATCACACCATCATATTCTGTTGGTCAAAGCAAGTCATAAGACTACCCCAGATTCAAGAGGTGGGAAAATAAACTCCAATTTTTTATGAGAAGAGTGACAATGTCACATTACAAAGGGGTGTAGACACAGGAAGCTGTGATTCATAATAATTCCATACAATTATTATAATGATTTACATCCAGGTGCAGTGGCTCACGCCTGTAATCCCAGCACTTTTTGAGGCCAAGGCAGGCAGATCACCTGAGGTCAGGAGTTTGAGACCAGCCTGGCCAACATGGCGAAACCCTGTCTCTATTAAAAATGTACGACAATTAGCCCAGGCGTGGTGGCAGGTGCCTGTAATCCCAGCTACCCAGGAGGCTGAGGCAGGAGAATTGCTTGAACCCAGGAGGTGGAAGTTGTAGTGAGCCGAGATCGTGCCACTGCACTCCAGCCTAGGCGACAAGAGTGAGACTCTGTCTCAAAAAAAAAAAAAAAATTATTTACAACAAAGTCTTTGATTTTTACCACTTAAATCTGGAAAACTATATTATTCAGAAAAAGAAATAATGAAATTCCAAATAAAACAAGCCACGATAATTCATTTTATTAAACATTCGATTAAAATGTAATGGCTTTGGTTTCAAATTAATAGAGGGTGAGAAGCTGATAGAACCTCAGTATAAGCACAAATCCTTAAAAGCTTTGATTGGTCCTATTTATTTCCTGTTATTTTCTTCAGATTATACTTACCTATTTTATTTTAAACTGTCTCTCTAGTAGAATAGAAAATGTATAATGATTCTCAATCATTTTTATTTGCCACAGTACTTCTGAGAAATCTGTAGTGGTTGCTTACAACAGCAGAAGTCTGTAAGAGAAGACAGTGAATAGAAGGGCAGTAAATATTAATATCTCTGGTGCGAACAGAAGAAACTTCTCTAGTTACAACCGCCTCACATTCTGAGGCTTCCCTCAGGGAGGGCACATGAACCCCACTCCCACCTCTCATGCTTACCCCTTTGAAAATCATTGTTGTAAAAATCCAAATTGTGTTTTATCAGCTTCTATGAGGGCATTCTGCACACACAATGTTAAACTGAGTCAATAGTATTTGGGTTTCTGGGCAGAACAATGGAGTATAACTGTAGTGTAAAAGGATCGTTTGCATTATTTAAACAATCCTTGACAGAAACTTTTCAGAAAAAAAAATATTAAAGTATTATTTATCTGAAATTTATTATCCTGAGTGTTAAAATAGACTAAAATGAATACCTAGATCTGATAATCATTTGGCTAGACCATGGTCCCTGGATTTTTAAAAAATGCAATAAAACCTCACAAAATCAGATTAATTAAGGGAGGGTTAGTTTCAGACAGGGAAAAGTCAAAATTACTGAATTCTTAAAGAAATGTCATTTTAATTCAAAAATAATTTCCACCAGTAATTCTCACACTGTTTTGGTCTCAGGACACCTTTGCTCTTAAAAATTATTGAGGCCAGGCACGGTGGCTCATACCTGTAATCCCAGCACTTTGGGAGACCAAGGTGGGCAGATCACTTGAGGTTAGGAGTTCGAGACCAGCCTGGCCAACATGGAGAAACCACATCTCTACTAAAAATGCAAAAATTAGCCAGGTGTAGTGGTGGGCACCTGTAATCCCAGCTACTTAGGAGGCTGAGGCAGGAGAATTGCTTGAATCTGGGTGGTGGAGGTTGCAGTGAGCCAAGATGGCGCCACTGTACTCCAGCCTGGGCAACAGAGTAAGACTCTGTCTCACAAAAAAAAAAAATTATTGAGAACCCTCAAAGTTCTTGTTTATATGTATAATATATATTGATGTTTACTATATTAGAAATTAAACCTAAGATGTTTAAAATATTTTATTTGTTTAAATATAAAACTTTTATATTTAAATACATTTTTAAAATAGTAACTATATTTTCCAAAACAAAAAATGTGGTGAGAAGAGTGGCATTGGTTTACATTTTTTGTACTTTTTTTTTAACATTTGGCTTAGAGGATCGAGCTGGATTATCATATCTGTTTCTCCATTCAACCTGTTACAATATGTTCTTTTGGTTGGAATATATGAAGAAAAACCAGCACCACACAAATACGCAGTTGGGAAAGGAAGAGCATTTTATTTATTTTTTATTTTTTATTTTCTTAGACACAGGGTGTCACTCTGTTGCCTAGGCTGGAGTGCAGTGGTGCGATCTCAGCTCGTTGCAACCTCTGCCTCCTGGGTTCAAGCAATTCTCCTGCCTCAGCCTCCTGAGTAGCTGGGATTACAGGCGCCTACCACCACGCTCAGCTAATTTTTGTATTTTTAGTAGAGACAGAGTTCTGCCATTTTGGCCAGGCTGGTCTCAAATTCCTGGCCTCCAGTGATCCACCTGCCTCGGCCTTCCAATGTGCTGGGATTACAGGCATGAGCCACTGCGCCCAGCCAATCTTGTCCTTGAATGGACTTTTTTACCCAGTCATGCTTTTGTAACATCATGCATTGGTCATTTAGAAAATACTGGTTCACTGAGTTATACGGCTTTTCCTAATGTTGACACGTATTATTATATAATACCAAAAAAATTTACAAAAATATCACCATCAATGTATCAGGCAATTGGGAAGTTGTCAAACTCATGATGACAGAAACAAGTTTTCCAAAATTATAATTTTCACTTGAAAGCTCAAATTTTATTATTGCCAACAAATACCATTAGTTGTTTTCATTGAAAAGATTGACTCACTTTGTTCATTTTCAAGAAAAGATCTGCCGTATCTAAGTCTGAACAACCATAGTTTGTCTGTTAGTCCTTCTGGTGTTCTGTGAAAAAAGTGGCTAGTTGAGCTGGTATTATCTCCTTGAGAAAACCCTTTGTATGCAACTGAGTGCGTTATGTGTACTTCTTACTTCATCGCACAGACAAGACATATTTAAAGGTCTAGATTTATTACAATTAATAATTTTTATTCCTTTATGAAGGGCATTCTTAAATGAAACTGGCTTTCCCCAGTGAGTATATGTAATGAAGGCAATGACTCAAGTATGGTTTGGTGTCACTGCCATGATTCATGCTAAGGGACCAGCATTTTACCCACTGTTGCTTTTGTACCATCCATGCAAATGTCAACAGTGAAAATGGCAAATGGCATCTTAGTATTACCACGGTCAATGCTGCTCTTGTTTAGCCCTTTCCCTCATACGAATTTCCACTGTGGCCTTCCAATGACCTTCAAGCGTTGTTCTTATTTGATCCTTTGCCACCAGCGTGATTTTTAAAAATTATCAATTTGATGTTGTGTGATTGCGAGAGAGTGATGAATTGGAGAATGACTCTTTGGCATTGTAATGAATGATGATGCATTAATTTAGATATAGAATGGAAGAAGAGCAATCTAATGAGGGGAGGCAGCACACCTGTAGGGAGGAGCCTTATACATGCATTCAACATCTATTCCACATCTCTATGTGCCAGGCACTCTTCCAGATGCTGGATATATGACGGTGAACAACAAAAAAAGACAAAGTATCGGCTCTCATAGAGCTCACGTTCTAGTGGAAAGGGAAGACAAAAGAATAAGCACAAGCTAATAAATATATACTATTTTAGGTGATGATAAGATCCTTTTTAAAGTGGAGAAAGTAAGGGGGACTGGGTGATCATCAAAGGGCTTACAGATTGGTGACATTTGTTTTTTGTTTTTAGTTTTCTGAGGCAGGGTTTCATTCTGTCTCACCTAGGTTGAAGTGCAATGGCATCATCTTGGCTCACTGTAACCTCAAACTTCTGGGCTCAAGTGATCCTCCCGCTTCAGCCTCCTGAGTACCTAGGACTACAGGTGTGTGCCACCACGCCTGGGTAATTTTGTTTCATTTTCCTATTTTCTGTAGAGAGAGGGTCTGGCTGTATTTCCCAGGTTGGTTGCAAACTTCTAAGCTCAAGCGATCCTATTGCCTTGGCCTCCTAAAGTGCTGGAATTACAGGCATGAGCCACTGCACCCAGCCAGATTGGTGACGTTTGAATAGAGGCTACTTTATAAAAATAAAAGGACAAATTGCTAAATGAATATCCAATCAGGAGGGATTACAGCTAGCCTTCCATATATGTGGGTTCCTCATTTAGAGAGTCCGACCAACTACAGAAAATATTTGAAAAAAAAACAATAAAAATAATAATAAATAATAAAAATAATACAGATTAAAAAACAGTACAGGCCGAGTGTGGTGGCTCACACCTGTAATCCCGGAACTCTGGGAGGCCGAGGTGGGTAGATCGCTTGAGGTCAGGAGTTCGACACCAGAGTGGCCAACATGGCGAAGCCCCATCTCTACTAAAAATACAAAAATTGGCTGGGCGTGGTGGTGCGTGCCTGTAGTCCCAGCCACTTAGGAGGCTAAGGCAAGAGAATTGCTTGAACCCAGAAGGCAGAGGTTGCAGTGGGCCGAGATCACACTACTGCACTCCAGCCTGGGCGACAGAGTGAGACTCTGTCTCAAAATAAATAAATAAATAAATAAATAAATAATATAAAACAATACAGTAAATCAAGTGCAGTGGCATGCATCTGTAATCCCAGCTATTCAGGAGGTTCAGTCAGGAGGATTGCTTGAGCCCAGGGGTTTGAGTCCAGTCTGAGCAACACAGCAAGACCTTGTCTCTAAAAAATAAAAAATAAAAGAAAATAAACTTAAATACATTTTGAAATTTAAAAAAATCAATACACTGGCCAGGCGAGGTGGCTCACGCCTATAATCCCAGCACTTTGGGAGGCCGAGGCGGGCAGATCACCTGAGGTCAGGAGTTCGAGACCAGCCTGGCCAACATGGTGAAACCCCATCTCTACTAAAAATACAAAAATCAGCCGGGTGTGGTGGTGGATGCCTGTAATCCCAGCTACTTGGGAGGCTGAGCCCGGAGAATCGCTTGAACCTGGCAGGCAGAGATGGCAGTGAGCTGAGATTGTGCCACTGCACTCCAGCCTGAGAGACACAGCAAGACTCCCTCTTGAAAAAAGAAAAAAAAAAGGAAAAGGAAGAAAAACAACTATTTACATTGTATTAGGTATTATAAGTAATCTATAGACGTTTTGGAGTATATGGTAGGGTGTGCATAGGTCATATGCAAATAGTATGCCATTTATGTAAGGTACTTGAGCATCTATGCCTTTTGGTACCCAGGAATTGCCTGGCACCAATCCCTAGCAGATACTGAGCAAGGGACAACGGTGTTTCCAATTAGGGAGATAAGTCAAGATTTTACAAAAGTGGTAGTATTTGAGTTGGCCCTTGTAAGAATTTTGAGTGAAGATTCATTGAAAGGGCCAATCCAGATAAAAGGAAGAGTGTGAACTGAAGCTGGAAAGTACATCCTGTGTTCAGGAGATGACCATCAATTTCTTTTAACAGAGACAAATGGGGTTAGATAGTTGCAGTCTTCGAATGCCATATTACTAGCTGAACTTCATTCTCTAGTCTGTGGGGAGTCATCAAAGGTTTATAAGCAGGAGTGTGACAGACCCGGAATTGAGCTTAAAAAAAAAAAATCACTTTTTTTTTTTTTGTTTTGGAGACAGAGTCTCGCACTGTAACCCAGGCTGGAGTGCAACCGCGTGATCTCAGCTCACTGCAACCTCCACTTCCCGAGTTCAAGCAATTCTCCTGCCTCAGCCTCCTGAGTAGCTGGGATTACAGGCATGTGCCACATGTAACCACACCCAGCTAATTTTTGTATTTTTACTAGAGATGGGGCTCATGCCTGTAATCCCACCACTTTGGGAGGCTGAGGCGGGTGGATCACGAGGTCAGGAGTTCAAGACCAGCCTGGACAAAAATCACCTTTTATAGAATGGATTGGAGGCAAGAACAACCAGTTATAAGTCTATGGTAATAGTCCAAGTGAAAGGTAATAAGACACATAGTGGAAATAAATAGGAAGATATATATGAAGACAGGCTCATCATGACTTGATTTTTTAAAAATTGCAGGGGCTAAAAGAAAGGAAATAGACAAAGATACTGAGCCAAGATGTTTGGGAAGATCTTAATGTAATTAACAGAGGAAATCACACGGGCACAAAAAGCAGGTTTGGGAGTGCAGGCATAACTTGGAGATGTTGCAGGTTCAGTTCCAGACCACCATAATAAAGTGACTATCACCATAAAACAAATTGCTCGAAATGTTTGGTTTCCTGGTGCATAAAAAAAGCTACGTGTTTACACTATACTGTAGTCTAGTGCATTATTTCTAGTTTGCATTATTTCTTTTAAAAAAAAGTACATGCCTTAATTTTTTTTTTTTTTTTTTTGAGACAGAGTCTCGCTCTGTCGCCCAGGCTGGAGTGCAGTGGCACCATCTCCGCTCACTGCAAGCTCCACCTCCTGGGTTCACGCCATTTTCCTGCCTCAGCCTCCCGAGTAGCTGGGACTACAGGCGCCCACCACCGTGCCCAGCTAATTTTTTGTATTTTTAATAGAGACAGGGTTTCACCGTGTTAGCCAGGATGGTTTCGATCTCCCGACCTCATGATCCGCCCGCCTTGGCCTCCCAAAGTGCTGGGATTACAGGTGTGGGCCACCACGCCCGGCTGCCTTAATTTAAAAAACTTTTTTTTTTTTTTTTGAGACGGAGTCTTTTTCTCTGTCGCCCATGCTGGAGTGCAGTGGCGCGATCTCGGCTCACTGCAAGCTCCGCCTCCCGGGTTCACACCATTCTCCTGCCTCAGCCTCCCGAGTAGCTGGGACTACAGGCGCCCGCCAACACGTCCGGCTAATTTTTTGTATTTTTAGTAGAGACGGGGTTTCACCGTGTTAGCCAGGATGGTCTCGATCTCCTGACCTCGTGATCTGCCCGCCTTGGCCTCCCAAAGTGCTGGGATTACAAGCGTGAGCCACCCTGCCCGGCCCACTTTCTTTACTTATTCATAAGAAGCAACTCTTCATCCACAGTTTCATCATGAGATTGCATCAATTCAGTCACATCTTCAGGTTCCACTTTTTTTTTTTTTTTTGAGACAGAATCTCGCTCTGTTGCCCAGGCTGGACTGCAGTGGCGCGACCTGGGCTCACTGCAACCTCCGCCTCCTGGGTTCAAGCGATTCTCCTGCCTCAGCCTCCACTTCTAATTCTAGTTCTCTTGCTACTTCCACAGCACCTGCAGTTATTTCCTCCATGAAGTCTTGAACCCCCTCAAACACATCCAAGAGGATTGGAATTAACTTCTTCCAAACTCCTGTTATTATTGATATTCTGACCTCCTCCCATAAGTCACTAGTGTTCTTTTTAAATTTTTTTCATTAAATATATTTTTACTTTTTTTTTTTTTTTTTTCATGGTCTTGCTCTGTCACCCAGGCTGGACTGCAGTGGCACAATCTCGGCTCACTGCAACCTCGGTCTCCTGGGTTCAAGCAATCCTCCCACCTCAGCCTCCCAAGTAGCTAGGTGCATGCCACCACACCTGGCTAGTTTTTGTATTTTTTTGTAGAGACAAGGTTTTCTATGTTACCCAGGCTTGTCATGCACTCCTGAGCTTAAGTGATCCACCCACATTGGCCTTCCAAAGTGCTGGGTTTACAGGTGTGAGCCATCTCACCAGGCCAAGTCACAAATGATCTTAAGGACATCTAGAATGGTGGTGAGTCCTTTCCAGAAGGTTTTCGATTTACTTTGCCCAGATCCATCAGAGAAATCACTATCTCTGGCAGCTATAGCCTTATGAAATATTTCTCTTTTTTTTTGAGATGGAGTTTCACTCTTGTTGCCCAAGCTGGAGTGCAATGGCACAATCTCAGTTCACTGCAACCTCCGCCTCCCGGGTTCAAGTGATTCTCCTGCCTCAGCCTCCCGAGTAGCTGGGATTACAGGCATGCACCATCACACTCAGCTAATTTTTGTATTTTTTTGTAGAGATGGGGTTTCTCCATGTTGGCCAGGCTGGTCTCGATCTCCTGACCTCGTGATCCACCCACCTCAGCCTCCCAAAGTGCTGGGATTACAGACGTGAGCCACCGTGCCCGGCCTGAAATATATTTTTTAATAAGATCTGAAAGTCAAAATGACTCCTTGATCCATGAGCTGCAGAATGTCTGTTGTGTTTGCAAGCAGGAAAGCAACACTTATCTGTTTGCATACCTCCACCAGAGCTCTTGGGTGACCAGTTGCACTGTGAGTGAGAAGTTAATATTTTGAAAGAAATCCTTTTTTTCCTGAGCAGTAGGACTTAAAATAAAACATAAATAAAACGATGGACTTAAAATACTCAGTTAACCATGCTATAAACATACATGCTCTCGTCCAGGTTTTGTTGTTCCATTTATAGAGCACAGGCAGACTATATCTAGCATAATTCTTTTTTTTTTTGAGATGGAGTTTCACTCTGTTACCCAGGCTGGAGTGCAGTGGCACGACCTCGGCTCACTGCAACCTCCACCCTCCGGGTTCAAATGATTCTCCTTACTCAGCCTCCTGAGTAGCTGGGACTACAGGCGCCTGCCCCCGCGCCCGGCTAATTTTTTGTATTTTTAGTAGAGATGGGGTTTCCCCATCTTGGCCAGGCTGGTCTTGAACTCCTCACCTCGTGATCCACCCACCTCAGCCTCCCAAAGTGCTGGGATTACAGGCGTGAGCCACTGCGCCCAGCCTTAGCATAATTCTTAAGGGCTCTAGGATTTTAGGGATGTAAATGAGCACTGGCTTCAGCTTAAAGTCACCAGTTGCATTAGCCCCTAACATGAGAGTCAGTCTGTTCTTAGAAGCTGTGAAGCCAGGTATTGACTTCTCTCTAGCTACAAAAGTACTACTTGGCATCTTCTTCCAATAAAAGGCTGGTTCATATATATTGAAAGTCTGTAGTTTAGTGTAGCCACCTTAATCAATTACCTTAGTTAGCTCTTCTGAATAACTTGCTGCAGCATCTACATCAGCACTTGCTGCTTCACCTTGCACTTTTAAGTAGTGGAAATAGCTCCTTTCCTTAAACCTCATGAACCAGCCTCCGCTAGCTTCCACCTTTTCTTCTGCAGCTTCCTCACCTGTCTCAGCCTTCATTTTATTGAAGAGTTAGGACTTTGCTCCAGATTAGGCTTTGGCTTGAGGGAATGTTGTGGCTGGTTTGATCTTCTATCCAGACCACTCAAACTTTCTCCATATCAGCAATGTCTGTTTCACTTTCTTATCATTTGTGTGTTTACTGGAGTAGCACTTTTAATTTCCTTCAAAAACTTTTCCTTTGCATGCACAACTTGGCTAACTTTGGTGCAAGAAGACTGGCTTTCATCCTCTCTCGGCTTTCAACATGGCTTCTTCACTGAGCTTAATCATTTTCAGCTTTTTATTTAAAGTAAGAGATGTGTGACTCTTCCTTTCACTTGAACCCCCACTGTAGGGTTGTTAATTGGTCTTATTTCAATATTGTTGTATCACAGGAATAAGGAGGCAAGAAGAGAGGGAGAAAGGCAGGGAGACTGCTGGTCTGTGGAGCAGTCAAAACATCCACAACATTTATGAATTAAGTTTGCCATCTTATATGGGCATGGTTCATGGTGCCCTTAAACAATTATAATAGTAATATAAAAGATAACAGATCAGCATAACATATACAATAATTATGAAAAAGTTTGAAATATTGTGAAAATTACCAAATGTGGTGCAGAGACACACAGTAAGCCTGTGCTGTAGGAAAAATGGCGCAGATAGATTTGGTTCCATGCAGAGTTGCCACAAACCTTACATTTGTAAAAACAGTTACCTGGGAAGCGCAATAAAGGAAAGTGCGAGCCTGTAGCAGATGCACGTTCCATTTAGACATCCTCAGGACTCACACCAGCGAAGGGCCCCAGCTTTTCCATACCAGTAGCTGCAATTCTGAGATGAAAGTGCTTTTTCCCCGACCTTTACACCTTGCTTTCTGGAAAGATAAGACCATAATGGATTTTGAACTTGCTTTGATCATTAAAGCCCAATATCTTACATTTCTCCGGAAAAGGAAGCAGTGTCTGCTATGGAACAAATAGTAGAATTTTAATACATAATCCCCTGACCGTAGAAACAACCTCAGGTCCTATCCTGGTTCTAGGTCACCCGGTCATGGAAGAGAAGAAACTTTTCTTAGAATCTTTATCTTCCTGAGACAAGCTTGGAAATTACAACATATATGTACCATGAACGCGAAGTACCTGAGCTCAAAGCAGTTGAGCAATCTTAAATGGGGGTGCCCGAAAGTGGTGCGTTCTGACCCCAACGTCACACTACCGGTACCTGGAGGGGCGGGTTGCGGCCCAGCTGCATCGCCCCGCGCTGAGCTGCATGCAGAAGAAAACTACATTTCCCAGAGACCTCTGCGCGGTCAGGAGCACCGCGAGGAGGGGCGAGATGGGGCGGGCCTCTGTGTGAAGGCCCTTCCCATTGGTGCGCATTCCAAAGGGCCGTATAAACTTCTTCGCGATTGCACGGGTTTAGGGACGCTCAGTGGCGCCGCGACGCTCCTTGGTTTGACTTTTGTTTTTCCGTTGAGTTCCGTGACTCGGAGTTTTACTGTGTCGTGAGTATAGAGTTTCGGGTTTGGGGTGAAGGGGTTAGGTAAGAGGCCTTGGGAAGAAAATCTGGTGAGGGAGAAGTAACTGCGGAAGCAGTGCGGAGGGGAGGGACGTGAGCCTGAATGTGGTGTCCGTGGAGGGGCTGGGGACCGGAGAGGGAAGCTCGAATGTGCAAAGGGAGAGACCTCAGGAGTGCTGGAGGGTTGGGACCTGGAGCAGTGAGGGAGTCGAGAACGGGATGAAGTGGAAAAAGGAGTACAGGATTCGGACGCCCTGGAGATGGGTTCCGGTATACGCTCACCCCACGCTGGTCTAGCTCTCAGTTTCCTCATTTGTAAAATAAGGGATAATGAAAATACTTAACGGTTGTTGGGATAATAAAATAAATTTCACACATTTGTCACATGGCTAAAAGAAAAAAATTCAAAGTGCTACACAAATGTTAATTGTTAGTAGACAAGCTATAAGAATATATCTAAGCAAGGATATTGGAGGTGCAGAGACTCTAGCTGAAACCCGTTAATTTACCTATGAACAAAGGCATTGTTCCTTTGGAAGAGGCAATGAAGAGTAAGACGCGGTTTCTATCTGTAGGGAACAGACGCTAGCATGGGAGAAACCATAGCAATAAAGCACTCTAATTAATGTTGACTTGTAGAGAATTTCAAAGGCAGTTCTTTTGCAGTTAGATCATTTTTGCTAAATCATTTTGGATGGGGAGACTCAGGAAAGAGAAAAAGGAGGTGGTATTTAACATGAGTTTTCATGTACAGACTAGATTTTGTTAAGTGAAATTATGAGGGTTGTGGAGGGAGTTGTGTTCCAGCTAGAGGGAAACTCATGAACAAAGGTATGGAGGCAGGGAAGTTATCTATCTGGAAACGGTACATTTAGGAGAGTAGAGGGAAATAAGGCAGGAAAGTTAGGTTTGGCCCTTATGTAGAAAGCCATGAATTCTAGGCTAACAAATTGGATTTAATGCTTAGGCTATGAGGTGCTACTGATGTATTTTATTAAAGAAAATGGTCCAGGAGAGGCAAGGAGTAGGTATAACTGTTAAGGTGCTGTAGTGGTATGGGTAAGAAGTATTGAGACTCTGAATTAACATGGTCATTGTGGAGATAAAATATACAAGATATTCATATGGTTAGACAGGACGTTCAGGAGAATGAGTGATCAGATGATGGATTTAAGTTGCCAACTCCCGGTTGCTTGGAAACGCTGAATTAGTAACTAAAATAGGAAAGTTAGAAGGGGCATGTTTGGATAAAAAGATGATGTGTTAGGTTTAGGAAATGTTAGCTTTGAGATGCTAAAAAAAAATACCTAACGAATGATTTCTTTTTTAAGTTAAAGGTTTCCAATGCCAGTGGGACTATAGGTGAAAATGTCCAGTACATTTTTGTTTATTCAAATTAAGAGGTTGAAAGAGATGTCGTTTATTTATTCAACATGTAATCGTTACTTACTGTATGCCATGTAGTGTTTTAGATGACAGAGTTAATGATAAAAACAGGAGGAATAAAGATGTTCCCAAAGAAATGGTTAGAGGAAATGGTGAAGAAAGTTGAAGACAGAACCTTTGAGCCAAGGGAGTAAAATTGTCCATAATAATAATAGTCCACGTTTACTGGGTGCTTATACATGTGTCAAACACTGTCACTCGGCCCTATATTCATTATGTCATTTAATCCGTACACCAACCTATGACATAGAAGTAACTGAAATTTAGAGAGGATAACTTGCCTGAGGTACACAGCTAATAAGAGGCAGGGCTTTGACTCAAACCCAAGTCTGATATCAGAGCCCACATTCTCAACTACAAAGCAATATTTATTTTTATTTTTTATTTTTCCAGGTAAGGTCTCACTCTGTCACCTAGGCTGGAAAGCAGTGGGGCAATCTCAGCTCACTGCAGCCTCTGCCTCCCAAGCTCAAGCAATCCTCCTGCCTCAGCCTCCTGAATAGCTGGGACTACAGGCACGCGCCACCACTCCCAGCTAATTCTGTAATTTTTGTAGAGACAGGGTTTCACCATGTTGCCCAGGTTGGTCTCAAACTCCTGACCTCCAGCAGTCCATTCACTTTGGCCTCCCAAAGTGCTGGCATTACAGGCATGAGCCACTGTGCCTGGCCTATTTTAATTTTTTTTTGAGACAGGGTCTTGCTGTATTGTCCAGGCTAGAGTGCAGTGGCACGATCACTGCTCACTACAGCCTCGAACCCCCAGGCTGAAGTGATCCTCGCACCAAGCAGGTGGGAGTACAATGCCACTGTGCCCAGCTAATTTTTATTTTTTTATTTATTTTTTTTTTTTCTTTTTTATTATACTTTAGGGTTTTAGGGTACATGTGCACAATGTGACAATGTGCAGGTTTGTTACATATGTATCCATGTGCCATGTTGATTTCCTGCACCCATTAACTCGTCCTTTAGCATTAGGTGTATCTCCTAATGCTGTCCCTCCCCCCTCCCCCCACCCCACAACAGTCCCCGGAGTGTGATGTTCCCCTTCCTGTGTCCATGAGTTCTCATTGTTCAATTCCCACCTATGAGTGAGAACATGCGGTGTTTGGTTTTTTGTCCTTGTGATAGTTTACTGAGAATGATGTTTTCCAGTTTCATCCATGTCCCTACAAAGGACATGAACTCATCATTTTTTACGGCTGCATAGTATTCCATGGTGTATATGTGCCACATTTTCTTAATCCAGTCTATCGTTGTTGGACATTTGGGTTGGTTCCAACTCTTTGCTATTGTGAATAGTGCCGCAATAAACATACGTGTGCATGTGTCTTTATAGCAGCATGATTTATAGTCCTTTGGGTATATACCCAGTAATGGGATGGCTGGGTCAAATGGTATTTCTAGTTC
>NW_026652283.1:425899-442963 GCF_009828535.3 Hylobates moloch
GCTCTGTTGCCCAGGCTGGAGTGCAGTGGCGCAATCTCGGCTCACTGCAAGCTCCGCCTCCCAGGTTCACGCCATTCTCCTGCCTCAGCCTCTCCGAGTAGCTGGGACTACAGGCGCCCGCCACCACGCCCGGCTAATTTTTTGTATTTTTAGTAGAGACGGGGTTTCACCGTGGTCTCGATCTCCTGACCTTGTGATCCGCCCGCCTCGGCCTCCCAAAGTGCTGGGATTACAAGCGTGAGCCACCGCGCCCGGCCTTGCCCAGCTAATTTTTAAAATTTTGGTGGAGACAGGGTCTTGCCATGGCCTGGCCATGCCAAGGCCCAGCCCCAAAGCGATATATTTTTAAAAGGTAGTTGGCACTACCAGACACAGTGGCTCACGCCTGTAATCCCAACACTGGGAGGCAGAGGTGGGTGGATCATCTGAGGTCAGGAGTTCGAGACCAGCCTGGCCAACATGGCAAAACCCTGTCTTTACTAAAAATACAAAAAAAAATTAGCCAGCCACAGTGGCAGGTGCTTGTAATCCCAGCCACTGGGGAGGCTGAGTCAGGAGAATCACTTGAACCCAGGAGGTGGAGGTTGCAGTGAGCCAATATCATGCCACTGCACTCAAACTTGGGCTGAACAGAGTGAGACTCTGTCTCAAAAAATAAATAAATAAATAAATAAATAGGTAGTTGGCACCATCTAATTAAGAATACAAGTGAAGGAGTAACTATTGGACGGAGGAGGATAGAAACAGAAAAGAGCAATTGAATTTATTAATTTGGATGTCTGCTGACCAATAAGAGCTTGGTTAGATGTCATAGTAGAAGCCCGAGGCCTGGCTCAGTGGCTCATGCCTGTAATCTCAGCACTTTGGAAGGCTGAGGGAGGAGGATTGTTTGAGTCCAGGAGTTCAAGGCCAGCCTGGGCAACACAGCAAGGCCCTGTCTTGCAGCCAGAGAGGTGAGTGTAGACCACTTTTTGTAGACGTGTGCAACAGTGACAGTCACTATGAAGGAGAAGTGGGATGCAGGTTGTCAGAAGTGTCTTTCAAAGCTTCAAATTACTTTTTTTTTTTTTTTTTTGAGATGGAGTTTCGCTTTCGTTCCCAGGCTGGAGTGCAATGGCGCAATCTTGGCTCACCACAACCTCCGCCTCTTGGGTTCAAGCGATTCTCCTGCCTCAGTCTCCTGAGTAGGTGGGATTACAGGGATGCACCACCATGCCCAGCTAATTTTGTATTTTTAGTAGAGACGGGGTTCCTCCATGTTGGTCAGGCTGGTCTTGAACTCCTGACCTCAGGTGATCTGCCCGCCTCGGCCTCCCAAAGTGCTGGGATTACAGGCATGAGCCACTGTGCCCAACTGCTTCAAATTACTCTTAATTTCACTTGAAACAGTGAAATTTAACTTTAAGTTGTCACCCATATCCATACAATGGAATTTTATTCAGCCACAAAAAGGGATGAAGTAAGTACTGATACATGGTACCACATAGTTGAACCTTGAAAACATTATGCTCAGTGAAAGAAGCCAGTCACAAAAGACCATATACTATGTGATTCCATTTATAGGAAAGTCCAGAATAGGGAAATCTGTAGAGACAGTAGGTTAGTGGTTGCTTAGGACTGGGAGACAGGGATAATAGCTGAAGGACACAGGGTTTTTTCTTGAAGTGATGAAACTTCTAAAATGGCCTCTGGTGATAGGTACACATATCTGTGAATATGCTAAAAATCATTGAATTGTACACATTGAATGAATTTAATGGTATATACAAATTACATTCCATAAAGCTATTTTTTTAAAAAAGTATTACCCATAATCCTACCATGCCAATCCAATAACTTTATTTTCTAGGTTATTTGGACAAGAGGCAAACGGACCCAATTTGGAGAAGTATTTTGGAAAGAGGTGAGTTTGGAGGAGGAGAGTAATCTTTTAAAGGAGAGAATTAGAAGAAGAAAGATGACATATTTGAAGGGTTGGCTGTAGAAGAAAGCAAATCGGATGAGAGAAGCAGAAACAGATTTTTAAATCTAGATTGAATAGACTGGCCAGCAGAAGAAAAGGATGTTCAACAGTCTTTCAAATTCATATTGAGAGTTTTATATATATATATAGATATATACACACTTACTATGAGCCAGGCACTCTTTATGTTACTAGGGATACAGCAGTGAACACAATAGATAAAAACCCACTGCCCTTAGTGAGTTTGCATATTCCAGTGTGCAGAGACAGACATTAACATTAAATATTAGATGGTTATAAGTGTTCCACTTTTTTTTTTTTTTTTTTTTTTGAGAGAGGGTCTCACTCTGTCACCCCAGCTGGACTGCAGTGGCATGATCATGGCTCACTGCAGCCTTGACCCCCCGGTGCAGGCGATCCTCTTACCTCAGCCACCTGTTTAACTAGGACTACAGACATGTGCCACCACATCTGGCTAATTTTTTGTAGAGACAGGGTTTTGCCATGTTGCCCAGGCTGGTCTCAAACTCCTGGACTCAAGCAACCTATCTGCCTTGGCCTCCCAAATTGCTGAGATTACAGGCGTGAGCCACTTCAACTAGCCAAGGTTATAAGTGTTAATGGAGAAAAGTAAAACAGAGAAGAGGGATGAAGTTGGTAGAGTGGTCAGGGAAGACTTCATCAAGAAAGTAACATTTTAGCCCTGAAGGAGGAGAGGGAGTAAGTCACATAGATAAATGGGGAAAGAACATCACAGCAAAGAGAACTACAGGTACCGGGACTCTGAAGTAGGAGTGTGCCTGGCACGTTTGAAGAACAGCAAAGAGGCCAGTGTTTTTGCAGCAGTGAACAAGGATAAGAGTAGTAGGTGAGTCACAGAAGTAATGAGGTTGGCCAGATCATACAGGACCTTGTAGGCAATTTTGAAGACCTTGACCCTCTGAGTAAGATGAAAAGTCATTGGAGGCTTTTGGGCAGAGAAGTTTTGTGTTTTGACATACATATATTAATGTGTTGAGAATCACTGGAAAGGATAAGGTTAAAAATGGAACAGGGGGGCCAGGCGCAGTGACTCACGCCTGTAATCCCAGCACTTTGGGAAGCCAAGGCAGGTGGATCACCTGATGTCAGGAGTTCAAGACCAGCCTGGCCAACATGGTGAAACCCCAACTCTACTAAAAATACAAAAATTAGCCAGGCTTGGTGGTGTGTGCCTATAATCCCAGCCACTCGGGAGGCTGAGGCAGGAGAATCACTTGAACTTGGGAGGCAGAGGTTGCAGTGAGCCAAGATTGCAGCATTGCACTCCAGCCTGGATGACAGAGCAAGACTTTGTCTCCAAAAAAAAAAAAAAAAAAAAAGTGGAACAGGGAGACCAGTTAAGAGATCGTTGTAGTCATCTGGGCAAGAGATAACAGTGGGTTGGAAGCCAAGTGCAGTGACTCATGCCTATAATGCTATTACTTGTGTGGCTGAGGGGAGAGGATTGATTGAAGCCAGGAGTTTGAGACAAGCGTAGGCAACAAAGCGAGACCCTGTATCTAAAAAAAACAAAAGCATGGCCGGGCGCGGTGGCTCAAGCCTGTAATCCCAGCACTTTGGGAGGCCGAGGCGGGCGGATCACGAGGTCAGGAGATCAAGACCATCCTGGCTAACACAGTGAAACCCCGTCTCTACTAAAAAAATACAAAAAATTAGCCGGGCGTGGTGGCGGGCGCCTGTAGTCCCAGCTACTCGGGAGGCTGAGGCAGGAGGATGGCGTGAACCCGGGAGGCGGAGCTTGCAGTGAGCCGAGATCGTGCCACTGCACTCCAGCCTGGGAAACAGAGCGAGACTCCGTCTCAAAAAAAACAAAAAAAAAAAAACAAAAGCAAAAACAGTGTGCTGGACCAGGGCAATGAGGGCATAGGTGATAAGTAGTTGTCAGATTCTAGATATTTTGATGAGCTAGCCAGTGGGATTTGCTAGTGGGTTGTGTGTGGCATGCAAGACAAAGACAGGAGTAAAATTTCTCCAACCAAGTTTGTTTGTCATAAACAACTAGCAGCATAGAATTAGTATTTACTGGAATGTAGAACTCGGAGACAAGAGCAGGTTTTTGTGGTGGGAGGTATGTATCAGGACCTCAGTTTTACACTTGGCGAGCTTGGGAGACCTGCTGGACGTCCACATGGAGGGACGGAGTAGGCAGTTAGATGTGTGAGTCCAGAGTGGAGGACAGAGTAAGGGCTGAGGCATCAGTTTGAAAACTACTAATGTGTACATGCTATTTAAAACTGTGAGACTTCAGGAGATCACCAAGGCAATGAGTAATGACCAGTAAGAAAAGGGGGCAACCAGGAAGAGGTGTCCTGGAAGCCAAACAAAGAAAGCTTTGAAGGAGTCAGGGAGAGAGGCACTGTGGGGTTCTGAGCAGGAAAATGGTATATGGAAGTAACAGTGGTGATTCTCTCTTTTCATACTTTTACACAAAATTCTTTCCCAAAGGACTGAAGAATTTTTTTTTTTTTTTTTTTTTGAGACGGAGTCTCGCTCTGTCGCCCAGGCTGGAGTGCAGTGGCGCAATCTTGGCTCACTGCAAGCTCCACCTCCCAAGTTCACGCCATTCTCCTGCCTCAGCCTCCCGAGTAGCTGGGACTACGGGCGCCCGCCACCACGCTTGGCTAATTTTTTGTATTTTTAGTAGAGATGGGGTTTCACCGTGTTATCCAGGATGGTCTCAATCTCCTGACCTTGTGATCCACCCACCTCAGCCTCCCAAAGTGCTGGGATTACAGGCGTGAGCCACCGCGCCCGGCCAAGACTGAAGATTTTAAGCAGATTATACCAGGTAGAAGGACATAACAGAATATCATGTGACTTGCTCAGAATCAGAGTGGATTGACAGAGCATGCTTGATAAGAAAGCTTTCACCAAAGCAATAAAAAAATCAGCCTCTCTCCCTCTCTCCTTCTGTCTCTGTCAATCATATAACATGGTAAGGCATTCCCTTTCCAGCCGTGAGGTTTATCTTCATGAAAATTTCTATAATAAGGTTGCTTAAAGTACAGGAGCTCAAGATCTTGCGTTATCAATTGAAATGGAGATTATGAAGAGCCTTTTAAAGTTTATAAGTAATTTGTTTTCTTTTGCTTAAGATAATAGAGAAAGCACATGAGATAAAGATAGCATCAGTGGCTTTGTATTCATTTTAAATTTGATATAGTGGGTACTCTGCCTTAATTTCCATTTACTACTTCTGTTTTTGGAGAGGGGAGTGGGGGCAGGGGAAGTCAATATGTTGGTGAGGCTGGCTTTGAACTCCTGGGCTCAGATGATCCTCCTTCCTCAGCCTCCTGAGTAGCAGGGACTATAGGTGTGGGCCACTGCACCTCGCTCGGTGTACTGTTTATTGCTTATTAGAGTTTTCTGCATCTCCTCCTCCTATAACTTCAAGGAAAAGATTGTAGATTTGTTTTTCTGTTGTTGCAGATAACAAGGAGACCTTTCTACTTTGTGTGCTTATCCATTTAAATATTCAATGACATTCTGATTTTTATTTGAAAATAATTATGAGGAGTACCTTTTGAAAATTCAAAAGGCATGAATTTCAGGATTTTGGAGATACTTTAAAGAATACTACATTTTAGCCCGGGCGTGGTGGCTCACGCCTATAATCCCAGCACTTTGGGAGGCCGAGGCAGGTGGATCACAAGGTCAGGAGTTCGAGACCAGCCTGGCCAATATGGTGAAACCCTGTCTCTACTAAAAATACAAAAATTAGCCAGGCATGGTGGCGCACACGTGTAGTCCCAGCTACTTGGAAGGCTGAGGCAGGAGAATCGCTTGAACCCGGAAGGCGGAGGTTGCAGTGAGCTGAGATCACGCCACTGCATTCCAGCCTGGGCGACAGAGTGAGACTCTGTCTCAAAAAAAAAAAAAAAAAAACAAAAAAACAAAACTATATTTTAAAACATCAAGTTCTTTCCAAAAAGCAAATATGATGATGTTGAAGAGGGAACCAGTCTATGCATCCTGTACTATTTTTATTTTTCTATTCTTGCCCCCTAATTATGAATTTTTGTGTATCTGATAGGTGTGAAAATGACAGCATGAACTTTACCCCAACACACACCCCTGTCTGCAGAAAGTAAGACATTTGCTTATTTTCAAGTTGTTAAGAAATCAAGACTTGTATAGCCTTAGTCTAAGTTAGCATAGGAACTGGACAAGTACTGGAAACATATTTCCTAAAGTTTTTTTTTTTTTTTTTTGGGGGCAGAGTTTCACTCTGTGCCCAGGATGGAGTGCAGTGGTGCAACCACAGCTCATTGCAGCCTTGACCTCCTGCACTCAAGCAGTCCTCCCGCCTCAGCCTCCCAAAGTGCTGAGATTACAGGCGTAAGCCACTGCACCCAGCCTGAGACAACCCCTTTAGAAAATATGAAATGTTGGCCGGGCACGGTGGCTCATGCCTGTAATCCCAGCACTTTGGGAGGCCGAGGTGGGCAGCCTGGCCAACATGGTGAAACCCCATCTCTACTAAACAAAAAAAAAAAAATTAACTAGGCGTGGTGGTGAGTGCCTGTAATCTCAGCCACTTGGGAGGCTGAGGCAGGAGAATTGCTTGAACCTGGGTGGTGGAGGTTGCAGTGAGCTGAGATCATGCCACTGCACTCCAGCCTGGGCAACAGAGCAAGACTCCATCTTAAGAAAAAAAAAAAAAGAAAAGAAATGTTAAGTAAAATAGTATTTCTCTCACAAGTTTTTAATGATTGGGAAAATGTTTAAGTTTTTCTTCATGCTAGTTGACAAATTTTAATATCTCTGCATGCTTATTTATTAGAAGTGACCACATATTATTAACTATAACTCAGAGCTTCTGGTATAGTTTCTCCACTGTTCTGTCTATTTTGTTATGTTATAAATTGCAGACAACCAAATTGGATTTATTTTCACAGGAGGGTTTCTCTTCTTCTGTACTATTTTTGTTTTGTTTTTTTGTTTTTTGAGACGGAGTTTTGCTCTTGTTGCCCAGGCTGGAGTGCAATGGTGCGATCTTGGCTCACTGCAACGTCTGCCTCCCAGGTTCAAGTGATTCTCCTGCCTCAGCCTCCCGAGTAGCTGGGATTATAGGCATGCACCACCATGCCTGGCTAATTTTTGCATTTTTAGTAGAGACGGGGTTTCTCCGTGTTGGTCAGCTATTCTTGAACTTCCGATCTCAGGTGATCCGCCC
Source organism: Hylobates moloch (assembly GCF_009828535.3). Taxonomy (NCBI): domain Eukaryota; kingdom Metazoa; phylum Chordata; class Mammalia; order Primates; family Hylobatidae; genus Hylobates; species Hylobates moloch. The sequence continues at coordinate 433,081 of NW_026652283.1, forward strand.
GCCTTGGTCTCCCAAAGTGCTGGGATTACAGGCGTGAGCCACTGCACCCGGCCTGTACTATTTGTTTTCCAACTTTCATTATTTTAGCTCAAGTCTTGTTTGCTAGAAGCAAACAAACAAAAACTTCATGTTCACCTTTTTTTTTTTTTTTTTTTTTTGAGATGGAGTTTTGCTGTTGTTTTCCAGGCTGGAGTGTAATGGCGCAGTCCTGGCTTACTGCAACCTCCATCTCCCAGGTTCACGCAGTTTTCCTGCCTCAGCCTCCCGAGCAGCTGGGATTACAGGCATGTGCCACCACACCTGGCTAATTTTGTATTTTTAGTAGAGATAGGGTTTCACCATGCTGGCCAGGCTGGTTTTGAACTCTTGACCTCAGGTGATCCACCCACCTCAACCTCCCAAAGTGGTGGGATTATAGACATGAGCCACTACGCCCAGCCATGTCCAGCCTTTGATCAGAGTCTTTTTGCCATTTATAACATTTAGTTCTAATCTGTGCAATTCAAATGTCTCAGATGCTAGAGATTAGCATCTGATATGTTTGTTCCAATTGCAATATGTCTTTTTTTTTTTTTGAGACATAGTTTCACTATCGTTGCCCAAGCTGGAGTGCAATAGCGCAATCTCTACTCACTGCAGCCTTTGCCTCTGGGGTTCAAGCGATTCTCCTGCCTCAGCCTCCCGAGTAGCTGGGATTACAGATGCTCGCCACTACGCCCAGCTAATTTTTATATTTTTGGTAGAGACTAGGTTTCGCTATGTTGGCCAGGCCGGTCTTGAACTCCTGACCTCAACTAATCTGCCCACCTTGGCCTCCCAAAGTGGTGGGATTACAGGCATGAGCCACTGCACCCGGCCTGCAATATGTCTTATAGTACTACATTTTCCAATTGTTACTACATGGTCTCCCTTAGTTTATATTCTGTTTTTTTAAATTATCTTTTTAGTCTCTAATGGATTTTATTTTTACTTCTTTAGAGACAAGGTGTTGCTATGTTGCCCAGGCTGGACTGGAACTCCTAGGCTCAAGCAATCCTCCCACCTCAGCCCCCTGAGTAGCTGGGACTGCTCAGCTACTCAGCTGTGCCACCATTCCTGGCTCTAACATGTATTTCGAATCCAGCTTTAAACCGTTAGTACTTGGAAGATAATTAATAAAATTATTTACTATCCTGTAATATCAAACTTTCAATTTTTTTTTTTTTTTGAGACAGAGTCTCGCTCTGTCGCCAGGTTGGAGTGCAGTGGCACGATCTCGGCTCACTGCAACCTCTGCCTCCCGGGTTCAAGCAATTCTCCTGCCTCAGCCTCCAGAGTAGCTGGAACTACAGGCTCACACTGCCACACCCGGCTAATTTTTTATTTTTGTATTTTGGTAGAGATGGGGTTTCACCATGTTGCCCAGGCTGGTCTTGAACTCCTGAGCTTAGGCAATCTGCCTGCCTTGGCCTCCCAAAGTGCTAGGATTACAGGTGTGAGCCACCGCGCCCGGCCAAGATTTTTTTTTTTTTTTTTTTTTAATAAAGACAGGGTTTTGCTATATTGCCCAGGCTGGTCTTGAACCCCTGGGCTCAAGTGATTCTCCCACCTTGGCCTCCGAAAGTGCTGGGATTACAGGCATAAGCCACTGTGCCTGTCCAAACTTCCAAATTTATGAGCACCTTAATTATAAGCACTTTGGGAACACAAAACCCCCTTTTATTTAGAAAGTTATAACTCATAAACTTTCGCAGAGTGTAATGAATATATCATTTCTAATTTCACATAGGCGAACAGTTGTCTCCAAACGTGGTGTTGCCATCAGTGGTCCCACCAAGAGGAGGGGAATGGCAGATTCACTGGAGTCATCCCCCTTGCCTTCCCTCGAAGATCGTCTGGCCAAACTCTGTCCTTCTAAGGAGCTCCTGGAATATTATCAAAAGAAGATGGCTGAGTGTGAGGCAGAAAATGAGGACTTGTTGAAGAAACTGGAACTCTACAGAGAAGCTTGTGAAGGACAGGTAAAGAGACGAGGCACGCTGTTTTAGAACTCTGATGAAGTCTTCATTAATTAGAGATGCTCTACAAGTGCCAGTTTATATCATAAGCAGATGTTTTATAAAAATACTCCTTTTTTATTCCCCAGCCCAGCTACTGCCCCTTCAGGCCCTCCTTGGATCATAACCCCCAAAACTGCCCTTTCTCTCAAATCTTAAATTCTGACATCTCCGTATCTCTTACACCTAGCTCTTTCATCTCCTTATACCTGAGTAGTCCTTAACTTCTTTGTTACCTCCACAGCTTCCTGACTTTTCAGTTTTCTAAGTGCTGTATATAGCTCTGATATCAAGTCCTTCAAACCTAAACCCCATGATGCTTCACTTGAGTAGTAACTGCAGTGCCTACAAATGACCCCTTGCTCAATTATTCTTTTGCTCCACCCGCATAGCAAAAACTGAGCTGTGGCATCATCCAGTTCTCTGCCAAATATTCTATAGCAGGATTTCTTAACCTCGGCATTATTGACGTTTTGGGCTGGATGATTCTTTGTTGTGAGGGGTTGTCCTGTGCATGATAGGATGTTTAGCAGCATCCCTGGCCTCTACCCACCGGATGCCAGTAACACAACACCCCCAGCTGTGAGAATCAAGAATGTCTCCAGACATTGCCAGATGTTTCTGGAATGGGTGTATGTATGTACAGTCACTCCTGATTGAGAACACTGTTGTAGAAAGGTCACAAATCAGTATAGAATGAATCGATGGTAAACAAATTCAGCTGTACCCTCAACCACTATACAGCAGTCATCTTACCTGTCCATACTGGGTTTCCTCTCCTTCCACATCTGTGCCATACCCTCACCTCCAGCCTGCAACCCCTTCTTAGCCCTCCTCTCTCAACATCTTTTCTGCTCATCTACACAGTTACTCCATCCATATCAGTCTCCTTCTTCCTTCCTTTCTTTTTTCTTTGGTTGCTTTTCTTTTTCTTGTTTTTTTTTTTTTTTGAGAGGGAGTCTTGCTCTGTCACCCAGGCTGGAGTGCAGTGGTGCGATCTCGGCTCACTGCAAGCTCCGCCTCCCGGGTTCACACCATTCTCCTGCCTCAGCCTCCCGAGTAGCTGGGACTACAGGAGCCCGCCACCATGCCCAGCTAATTTTTTGTATTTTTATTTTTATTTTATTTTATTTTATTATTATTTTTTTTGAGACAGAGTCTCGACCTGTCACCCAGGCTGGAGTGCAGTGGCGCAATCTCGGCTCACTGCAAGCTCCGCCTCCTGGGTTCACGCCATTCTCCCGCCTCAGCCTCCCGAGTAGCTGGGACTACAGGTGCCCGCCACCGCACCCGGCCGATTTTTTGTATTTTTAGTAGAGGCAGGGTTTCACAGTGTTGCCCAGGCTGGTCTCAAACACCTGAGTTCAGGCAACCTGCCCGCCTCGGCCTTCCAAAGTGCTGGGATTACAGGCGTGAGCCACCGCGCCCAGCTGGGAAATGTCTTGACTGCAGTTTCATCTTGGTCCTTGCCACACCACTAAAACCATGCGTTCTGTGGTCTCCAAGTACCTCTTTGCCACACCCCTGTCTCCCGGGTTCAAACGATTCTCCTACCTCAGCCTCCCAAATAGCTGGGATTGTAGGTGCCCGCCACCACACCTAACTAATTTTTGTATTTTTAGTAAAGACGGAGTTTCACCATGTTGGCCAAGCTCATCTCAAACTCCTGACCTTGTGATCCGCCTGCCTCGGCCTCCTAAAGTGCTGGGATTACAGGCGTGAGCCCGGCCTCCCTTCTTGATTTCTGTGTCATTTTTCTTTCCCAATTTCTATCTAACGTCTCTGATCAGCTCATCTCAGTGTCCATAACAACTCTCTTCCTTCCTCTTAAATGTCAAAGTTCTTCCAGACTCTACTATAAATGACCTCGTTTTGTCCTTGTTTTACACTACTACATATGTGATGATGACTGTTAAATAACTCCCTTCCCCACCCGCACATGTACTGCCACCATTTCGCCTCCCTCCATTCCTCATGCCTTAACTTTTTCTTTCTTCTTTGTCTTGGTAAATGGCATCATTGCCTACAGTTCTTTCAATCCCCCTACACTGGATCATTTGGCAAGTCCTGTTGATTCTGCTTCCTAAATATTACTCAGTCCATTCCCACACCCACATCACTTTTGCCACGATGCTCACGCAGACCCTTGAGTTGCATCTAAACTATGACAGTATCCTCCTTGACAGTACCTGCCTCTGGTCTCTCTCTTTTTTTTTTTTTTTTTTTTTTGAGACGGAGTCTCGCTGTCTCCCAGGCTGGAGTGCAGTGGCGCAGTCTCGGCTCACTGCAAGCTCCGCCTCCCGGGTTCACGCCATTCTCCTGCCTCAGCCTCTCCGAGTAGCTGGGACTACAGGCGCCCGCCACCACGCCCGGCTAATTTTTTGTATTTTTAGTAGAGACGTGGTTTCATTGTGGTCTCGATCTCCTGACCTTGTGATCTGCCCACCTCTGCCTCCCAAAGTGCTGGGATTACAAGCGTGAGCCACCGCGCCTGGCCTCCCTCTGGTCTCTTACATCTGCAGTTGGCCTCACACTTTTCACTCTAGCAGTACTGAAATATTTGTACTTGTCCAAATTGATTAGGCTTTTGTTTTTTGGAGGTTTACTTGTCATTTTTATCACATTATGTATGTATACAATGAATTACAGGGTAATTTGTTCCATTTGGGCTCCTGAATAGCTTCAGGATGGGAGCTGGTTGTCAGATGACAGTGATGCAGCATCTCTAAATACATTTACTGGGACACAGTGTGAGGCACCATGCCCAGCCTAATTTTTTTTGTAGATTCTACAAAAAAAGTGTTTCCAACCTTTTGAGTTCCACCGTGGACTTGTATGCTGTCCCTTTCTCTGAATCAGTTGTTAATATTTATTTGTCATTTTTATCACATTATGTATGTATCTATAGACCTCTGGGTTTTTTGTTTTTTGTTTTTTTGAGTCAGGGTCTTGCCCTGTTGTCCAGGCTGGAGTGCAGTGGTGCGATCATAGCTCACTGCAGCCTCAACGTCCTGGACTCAAGCAATCCTCCTGCCTTAGCCTCCCAATTAGCTGGGACTACAGGCATGTATCACCATGCCCAGCTAATTTTTTATTTTTTATTTTATTTTATTTTATTTTATTTTGAGATGAAGTCTTGCTCTTTCACCCAGGCTGGAGTGCAGTGGTGCGATCTCGGCTCACTACAACCTCCATCTCCCAGGTTCACGCGATTCTCCTGCCTCAGCCCCCTGAGTAGCTGAGATTATAGGCGCCTACCATCACGCCTGGCTAATTTTTGTACTTTTACTAGGGACTGGGTTTGACCATGTTGGCCAGGGTGGTCTTGAACACCTGACCTTAGATGACCCGCCTGGCTCGGCCTCCCAAGGTGCTGAGATTACAGGTGTGAGCCACTGCACCCTGCCCAATTTTTTATTTTTTGTAAAGACAGAATCTCGCTCTGTTCTTTAGGATGGTCTTGAACTCCTGGGCTCAAGCCATCCTCCCACCTTAACCTCCCAAAGTGTTGGGATTACAGGCGTGAGTCACTGCACTCAGCCTTTATGAAATTATTTTGAATGACTTTGCCCAATTTTAAGTGTTCAGTTGAGTAGTGTTAAGTGTTTATGTGTGTGGGGGTGTGTGTGTGTGTATATATATATATATATATATATATATATATATTTGTATTTTTTTTTTTTTTGCGGCAGTCTGGCTCTGTCACCCAGGCTAGAGTGCAGTGGTGCGATCTCAGCTCACTGCAACCTTCTCCTCCTGGGTTTAAGCGATTCTCCTGCCTCAGCCTCCCAAGTAGCTGGGATTATAGGGTGCGCCACCACACCCAGCTGATTTTTTTTTTTTTTTTTGAGACAGAGTCTTGCTCTGTCACCCAGGCTGGAGTGCAGTGGCGCAATCTCGGCTCACTGCAAGCTCCGCCTCCCGGGTTCACGCCATTCTCCTGCCTCAGCCTCTCCGAGTAGCTGGGACTACAGGCGCCCGCCAGCATGCCCGGCTAATTTTTTGTATTTTTAGTAGAGTCGGGGTTTCACCGTGGTCTCGATCTCCTGACCTCATGGTCCGCCCGCCTCGGCCTCCCAAAGTGCTGGGATTACAAGCGTGAGCCACCATGCCCGGCCTAATTTTTGTTTTTTTAGTAGAGATGGGGTTTTGCTGTGTTGGTCAGGCTGGTCTTGAACTCGTGGCCTCAAGTGATCTGCCATGCCTGGCGTGTTAAGTATATTCACATTGTTGTGTGACTGATCTCTAGAACGTTTTCGTTTTACAAAACCAAAACTCCATTCCATTAAACAGATCATTTCTCCCCACACTCCCTGTAACCACTATTTTACTTGCTATTTCTATGAATTAGAAATAGAGTAGGATTTGCCAGGCATGGTGGCTCATGCCTGTAATCCCAGCACTTTGGGAGGCCGAGGCAGGCGGATCACCTGAGGTCAGGAGTTCCAGACCAGCCTTACTAATATGGCAAAACCTGTCTCTATTAAAAATACAAAAATTAGGTAGGCGTGGTGGTACATACCTGTAGTCCCAGCTACTTGGGAGGCTGAGGCAGGAGAATCGCCCAGGAGGTGGAGGCTGCAGTGAGCTGAGATCTCACCACTGCATTCCAGCCTGGGCGACAGAGCAAGGCTCCATCTCAAAAAAAAAGAAATAGAGCAGGATTTATTTAGAATAGAGTGGAATCATACTGTAGTTTTTCTTTCTGTAACTGTCTTACTTCACTTAGCATAATGTTCTCAAGTTTCGTCTATGTTGTAGCATGTGATGAGATTGTCTTCCTTTCTGACAACAGCAGGCTTTCATGGTTCTTATTTACGGTTCTCTTTTCTTGGAGGATCAACTGTCTGCTTCTCTCTCTACCCGTCTTCTGTTCATCTGTCAAGTGTCAGCTCTTTGATGGTAGCGCTTTGATTTCCCAAACAGATCTCAGAATTTTTATTCCTGCCACGCTTCCCCCACACCATTTCATCATGCATGCTTTCATGAAGTAATTATTTTATTTTAATCATTTTCCTCTCTCCCCATGAAATTCCTTAGCTCTGTAGACAGGAATCGTATCTTTTCATCTTTGTTTTCCTGCATGTCATGATAATGCTTATGATAGGAAACATTACCCAAAAAAATGTGGATAGGCTGGGTGCGGTGGCTCACACCTGTAATCCCAGCACTTTGGGAGGCCAAGGTGGGTGGATTGCCTGAGCTCAGGAGTTCAAGCCGGCCTGGCCAACATGGTGAAACCCCATCTCTACTAAAAATACAAAAATTAGCTGGGCGTGGTGCGCACCTGTAATCCCAGCTACTCGGGAGGCTGAGGCAGAAGAATCTCTTGAACCTGGGAGGCGGAGCTTGCAGTGAGCTGAGATCGCGCCACTGCATTCCAGCCTGGGTGACAGAGCGAGAGTCTGTCTCAAAAAAAAAAAAAAAAAGTGTGGATAGAACAGGTGAGTTGTACAGCATTCTGGATTCTATAGTCCGTAAAAGGAAGTTGTGAGAGCTTTGATGTTAAATGCAAACTTCACACTCATCCTGTAGCTTTTAAACTCCATTCAAGGGCGGGCATGGTGGCTCACGCCTGTAATCCCAGCACTTTGGGATGCTGAGGCGGGTGGATCACCTGAGGTCAGGAGTTTGAGACCAGCCTGCCCAACATGGCAAAACCCCGTCTCTGCTAAAAATACAAAAATTAGCCGGGCATGGTGGCATGCACCTGTAATCTCAGCTACTCGGGAGGCTGAGGCACAAGAATCACCTAGAAGGTGGGGGTTGCAGTGAGCTGAGATCGTGCCACTGCACTACAGCCTGGGCAACAGAGCAAGACTTGGTCTCAATAAATAAATAAATAAATAAATAAACAAACAAACTCCAGCCTATACATGCCTATTGCTGTCATTTGAATTCTGTATTGGCAAAATTATTTACTTTGGAATATTTCTACATGAGTAGACTCCTCCCCATCCAGTGAGAGATACTCCATTGAAACCCAGTGTCTTTCAACTATCTTATTGTGTTTTTTTTGCAGCATAAACTTGAATGTGATTTGCAGCAGAGGGAGGAAGAGATTGCTGAATTGCAGAAAGCTCTAAGTGATATGCAGGTCTGCCTCTTCCAGGAACGGGAACATGTTTTACGCCTCTACTCAGAAAATGACCGACTGAGAATCAGGTATCAAATAGGAGAAGGGAAATGTTGGAGTTTAACTTTAAATTACATTCATTCATTCATTCATTTAGAGGCAGTATCACTCTATTGCCCAGGCTGGAGTACAGTGGCGCTATCTCGGCTCACTGCAGCCTCCACCTCCTGGTTCAAGCGATTCTCATGCCTCAGCCTCTCGAGTAGCTGGGGCCACAGGTGTGCACTACAATGCCTAGCTCATTTTTGTATTTTTAGTGGAGATGGGTTTTTGCCCTGTCAGCCACGCTGGTCTCGAACTCTTGGCCTCAAGTGATCCGCCCACCTCAGCCTCCCAAAGTGTTGGGATTACAAGCGTGAGCCACCATGCCCAGCCCTTTAAATTACTTTTAAAAAGATACATTTCTCCACATTAATTCTCTTAGGTTGTATTCCCTAGGAAATGGGCTCTGAGATGGAGATTTGCCTTCAGGGTAGTTACTGGAGAAGCTCTCTGGAATAATAGCTATGAGCAGATTTGGGCAGAGGTAGAATACGAACGGGTACTGTGGTAACAGAAGCCTTAGCCAGCCCCATAGGGAGCACTAACGATAGGGTGGTCTTTCGGCAGCAAAGGACTCAGACTTTTGTGTCCCCACATTGACCAGTCATAGGACGCAGGCTGTCCCCAGGGAGGGGATGTAAACTCGGGAGAAGAAGCCCCCTTCAGCCAAGTGTAATTTTTAGAGAAGAACTGAGCTCCTGGGAGATATGGTCATGAGGGGGAGTCTGAGCAGTACACTACATGTTCCATTACAGTGCACTTCTGTGTGTGTGTGCCGGGAGTGGGAGGGTAAAATACACATAGCAAAACGTTTACCATTTTAGCCATCTGAAGTGTACGGTTCAGTGGCATTAAGTATATTCACATTGTTGCACAACTGTCACCACCATTGAACTCTAGAACATTTTCATACTCCTAAACTGAAATTGTATACTCATTAAACAGTAACTCCCACATCCCTGTTACCCCAGTTCCTGGAACACACCCTTCTACTTTTCGTCTCTATGAATCTATTTTAGGTACCTCATGTAAGTGGAATCATACAATATTTGTTATGCTTATTTCACTTAGCCTAATGTCTTCAGGGTTTATCCATGTTGTAGCATGTGTCAGAATTTTCTTCCTTTTTAAGACTGAACAATATTCCATTATATGTGTACACATTTTGTTTATCCATTCATCCACCAATGGATCTCAGCTCACTGTAACCTGCGCCTTCCACACTGAAGCTATCCACCCACCTCAGCCTCCTGAGTAACTGGGACTACAGGTGTGTGCCAACATGCCTGGCTAATTTTTTTTGTAATTTTTGTAGAGAAAGGGTTTTGCCATGTGGCCCAGGCTGGTCTCCAGCTTCCAAGCTCAAGTGATCTGTCTGCCTCAGCCTCCCAAAGTGCTGGGATTACAGGCGTGTGCTACTGTGCCCGGCCGAGACCGTACTTTTAATTCTTTTGTGTATATACCCAGCAGTGGATCATATGGTAATTCTGTTTTTATTTTTTTGACTAACTGCCATACTATTTTCTATAGTGGCTATACTGTTTTATATTCCCACCAGCAGTGCACAAGGGTTTCAGTTTCTCCACAGCCTTGACAATACCTGTTACTTTCTTTTTTTTTCTTTTAAGCCTTTTTTTTTTTTTTTTTTTTTTTTTTTTTTTTTTTTTTT